>NC_053156.1:215332360-215635137 GCF_016835505.1 Polypterus senegalus
TTTATTAAAGAAAATGATCAAATATTACATATTTGTGAGGGGCAAAAGTATGTGAACCATTTGCTTTCAGTACCTGGTGTGACCCCCCTTTGCAGCAATAACTGCAACTAAACATTTCCGGTAGCTTTTGATTATTCCTTCACACCGGCTTGGAGGAATTTTAGCTCATTCCTCCGTACAGAACAGCTTCAACTCTGGGATGTTGTTGGGCTTCCTCACATTGATTGCTCGCTTCAGGTCATTCCATAACATTTCAATTGGATTAAGGCCCGGACTTTGACTTGGCTATTCCAAAAGATTAACTTTATTCTTCTTTAACATTCCTTTGGTAGAACGTTTTGTGTGCTTAGGGTCGTTGTCTTGCTGCATGACCCACCTTCTCTTGAGATTCAGTTCATGTCCTGACATTTTCCTTTAGAATTCGCTGATATAATTCAGAATTCATTGTTCCATCAATGAAGGCAAGCCGTCATGGCCCAGATGCAGCAAAATAGGCCCAAACCATGATACTACCACCACCACCACCATGTTTCACAGATGGGATAAGGTTCTTATGCTGGAATGAAGTGTTTTCCTTTCTCCAAACATAACGCCTTTCATTTAAACCAAAAAGTTCCATTTTGGTCTCATCCATCCACAAAACATTCTTCCAATAGCCTTCTGGTTTGTCCACGTGATCTTTAGCAAACTGCAGACGAACAGCAATGTTTTTTTTGGAGAGCAGTGGCTTTCTCCCTGCAACCCTGCCATGCACACCATTGTTGTTCAGTGTTCTCCTGATGATTGACTCATGAACATGAACATTAGCCAATGTGAGAGAGGCCTTCAGTTGCTTAGAAGTTACCCTGGGGTCCTTTGTGACCTCTCTGACTATTACACGCCTTGCTCTTGGAGTGATCTTTGTTGGTCGACCACTCCTGGGGAGGGTAACAATGGTCTTGAATTTCCTCCATTTGTACACAATCTGTCTGACTGTGGATTGGTGGAGTCCAAAGTCTCTAGAGATGGTTTTGTAACCTTTTCCAGCCTGATGAGCATCAACAACTCTTTTTCTGAGGTCCTCAGAAATCTCCTTTGTTCGTGCCATGATACACTTCCACAAACATGTGTTGTGAAGAGCAGACTTTGATAGATCCCTGTTCTTTAAATAACACAGGGTGCCCACTCACACCTGATTGTCATCCCATTGATTGAAAACACCTCACTCGAATTTCACCTTCAAACTAACTGCTAATCCTAGAGGTTCACATACTTTTGCAACTCACAAATATGTAATATTTGATCATTTTCCTCAATAAATAAATGACCAAGTATAATATTTTTGTCTCATTTGTTTAACTGGGTTTTCTTTATCTTCTTTTAGGACTTGAGTGAAAATCTGATGATGTTTTAGGTCATATTTATGCAGAAATATAGAAAATTCTAAAGGGTTCACAAACTTTCAAGCACAACTGTAAAGCCGCTTTTCCACTCCATAGTACGGCACGACACGGTTCAGTACAGCTCACTTTTGCGGGGCTTTCCACTGGGAACAGTACCTGGTACCTGGTCCTTTTTAGTACCACCTCAGCCGAGGTTCCAAGCGTGCCGAACCGTTACCAAAATGTGACGTGTAAACTCTGCTGGTCACTGATTGACCGGAGAAAATCGTCATTACTGCGTCACTGGCTATTCTTTTCTTTAAAGGTACAGACACGCGGAAGTTTCGAAAGTTCTCCAGCCACTGAGTGTTTGTAAAACCGGGAACAATCACATCCCACCACTCTGAAGCACGGTAAAATGTCCAAACAGATGGTCTGTTGTGGCGACTTTTTTGCAAAATGTGGAAGATCTGTAATATAGAGAATCAGCATTTTAATGTTACACTGGCAGTTAAGTTCATTTTATGCTTTGCAACAGTGATAAAAGTTGGCTAGTGATGTGCTTTTTTTAGATGCTTAACCTTGCGCGTCGTCGACCTAAAGTGTTGTCGTTGTCTGCGTGTTGTTGTAAAAGTTCCACGGTGTCACTGCAGTAGAGGCGGCGCAACTATAACGACACGTGAATAATCCCGCCCACTCTAAAGCGGTACTAAACTGCAGTCGAAACGCAAACCGAGCTGAATTGAGCCGAACCAAGGTGAGCTGTACTGAACCGTGTCGTGCCATACTATGCAGTGGAAAAGCGGCTTAAGTAACTAACAATATAGAGCTTTTTCAAAAAATAAAAAAATGAAAGAAAGAAAAAAATAAAATAAAATAAACAAGAAACTCTGATTGGTCACATCTAATCAGTTGATTCCACCCAAAGGGACTATTTAAAACCACGCAAGGAACCCTCTCTTTTGCCAGTGGGTGAGGGAGAAATGTAGTCTTTTTATTTTGGAAAGTAATCAAAGAAACTGTTCTGAAAATTAAAAATCAAATAAGAGAACCTTCTGTTATTAAGAATAAATAAATAAAAATAAGCTGAGAAGGACTGAGCCAGTCCATTAACAAAATGGACTAAAGGAAATATTTTTTTTATAAACTGCTTTCCCAATTTTTCAACACTACAATAATAATAATAATAAGACTCATTTCTTAAACTCATGGTCACTTCACATGTTATTAATAAGTAAACAATAAAACACAAGACACTCTTAATGAAGTAACAATGATAGATAGATAGATAGATAGATAGATAGATAGATAGATAGATAGATAGATAGATAGATAGATAGATAGATAGATAGATGAAGTAATTAGATAGATAGATAGATAGATAGATAGATAGATAGATAGATAGATAGATAGATAGATAGATAGATAGATAGATAGATAGATAGATAGATAGATAGATAGATAGAACTTTATTTGTCCCTAGTGGGAAATTTGGCTTTTTACAGAAGCGGTTTAGATAGATAACTTAATGTATAAATAGATGGATAAATAAATATATATACACACAGTATGGTCTGAACACACACTAGAATGACTATAAAGAAAGAAAACAAGAAAAAATCTTCTGATTTTGACACTGTACAAGAATAGAATAACTACACATTTTGTAAGAAAAAGACAAAAAAATACATATTCCAAGAGCTAGAGTACAGAAAAATACTAATACATTTTTTTTTCAATCTCAGTTATGTATTGAAATAAAATATTCCATAATTTGTAATGAGTTACCACCCCAGAATGAGAGTTTGGCCTGAGAGACCACTAGCAGTCCAGTACCTGAGACCTGACCTGAATGTGAGGTTGAAGGAAACAAACTGGATAAGAGGGTACTCGACCATGCAAGACTTTGAAAATGATAAGCAAAAGTTTGTATTTGACATGTGAAGAGACTGGTAGTCAATATCTATCTTCTATATATATAATTCACTAAGGCAAGACACCCATGAAAAGCACACCGGAAGGGGCGTGGATTCACTAAGCCTCCGACAAGTGAGACACCTATGGCGCACACAGGAAGGAGCCACGCCCACCAACTCCAAGACCATTGGATACGACGACAACTCGCAGGGTCACGCCCACCAACTCGGACGTAACGACACAGAAAAAATGGCATCATTTATATTCATCTGTCGTAGAGGCCACATGCAGTGCAGGTCAGGTTAATGTCATGTGCATGTCATGCACCTCTGAACTACGTTGACTGCATGTTTCTCGCAGAGGTGAATTGCCATATGCAGCATGTGAAACGGTTTGCGAGGGGTATCCCATGGGATCCTTAAAACAATCCTTTACAACTGATGTTAAAGCACAATGAAGTAAGCAGTCTTTAAAAACCGACTTTTTGGTTACGATGCACGACCACGTGCACCATAGCAAACTGTTTTACACGGTGCAAACAGCTATTTGCATCCGCAACAAACATGCGTCTTCTTAGATGCTCCTGCAGGAACACGGAAGACGTTTTACTACCCACCAACACTCCTTTTTCACTGGCCGGCGTCTATCCTCGCTCTCTAGGCATTCACACTGCCTGCCCATTTGCCCAGACACAAAAACTCACCGACCACCCAGTTAGTCCCTTTCGTCTGTGGTAAGAGTCCACATGCACGTCTGAGCCACACGGCGTTTGTTATGCTGCGGGTTCACTATTGTGTTGTATTTTGCTCTCTCCAGAGTTCCATCTTTTCATTCACTTACTGTTGTATTCTCACACCAACCAGTTTTAGACATCCGTGTCTTTTCAGAAGTGTTTAGCATTCAATAAGTAATTATGCATGAGATTGACCGTGTGTCTACCCAGCGCAGAGAGGCGTGGGTAAGCCGTTGAACCCCATTCGGACTGCAAGCCGTGGAATTCCCACTAAGTGTGACTCATATGCTCCCACTCATTACGTCCCTACCCTTTGTGCACACCCCCCTCCTACCGTGGTCGGGTATCTTGGTGGATTATATATAGAAAAGCAGCCAAAACCGAGGGGTATCACATGGGGTCCTTAAATCATTCCTTTACAACTGAGGTTAAAACACAATGAAGTAAGCAGTCTTTAAAAACCGAGTTTTCGGTTACGACGCATGTCCGCATGCACCATAGCAAACTGTTTTACACGCTACATACAGCAAAACATCCTGTCTTCTTAGATGCTCCTGCACTTTGTTCACACCCCCCTCCCACCTCGCTACTACCGTGGTCGGGTGTCTTGGTGGATTATATATAGAAAGGCAGCCAAACTCGCACAGAGCAATGAAAAGTCTAGAGTTCTATCTTTTCATTCACTTTCTGTTGTATCCTCAAACCCTCCCTTTTTAGACAACTGTATCTTTCCAGAAGTGTTCAACCATCAATAAATAATTATGTGGCGTTTGTTATGCCGCGGGTTAACTATTGTGTTGTATTTTGCTCTCTCCAGAGTTCCATCTTTTCATTCGGTTACTGTTGTATTCTCACACCAACCCGTTTTAGACAACCGTGTCTTTCCAAAAGTGTTTAGCATTCAATAAATAATTATGCATGACATTGAGCGTGTGTCTACCCGGCGTGGGTAAGCCGTTGAACCCAGTTCGGGCTGCAAACCATGGAATTCCCACTAAGTGCGGCTCATACGCTTCCACTGGTTGCGTCCCAACCCTTTGTACACACCCCCCTCCCACCTCGCTACTACCGTGGTCGGGTGTCTTGGTGGATTATATATAGAAGAGCAGCCAAAACTGCACAGAGCAATGAAAAGTCTACGTCAGTCACAGGTACATCTGGCCTGTGTAAAGACGACGACTCAAGTGACGTGTTGGAGGTGGGCACATGAGCGGGCAGTGCATACTGAACGAGAAATCAGCAGACTAGCATGACGGACGGAGCTGAATGGATGTCCTTCTCCTCTCCTCCCGTTCCAAACTCCGCGCCGTGCACCCCCATCCCTACGTCTGGCAGGAGAATGCGCGAGGACGGTCCGCCAGTTTTCAGTCACGGATGATTGTGTGTTGGTTCGTTCCGTGCATTGTTATAATGTTGCTTTTCTTGCTGATTTATTACATTACAGATTTTTCAAATGTTAATTTTCTCCCTGTACTTAAAAATCATTAAAAAACCGTCCTGATTATGCGGCGTATGGTACGCCGGGGGTTGGCTAGTAGCTGATAAAGCAAAGGAAAGATATGATCTGTGCAGTTGTGCATTTAAGAAATTTTGCAGCTGAGTTGTTAATAAACTGAAGTCTACGGTGTGTTTTAGCCTGAAGCCCAGAAAGTAGTGAATCACACTAATTTAGTCAAGAAGTAATGGAAGCATTAGGCAGAGTTTCAGCATCTTTCCTGTTAAGTAAAGGGCGGACGCAAGCAATGGTACAGAGATAAAAAAAAAAATTGGTGAGCAAATTCACATATGGCTCCTATATAAGTGATGAATCAAATAGTATCCCAAAATCACTAACACCTTGTGAAAAATTAATAATCATACATTAATGCAAAGGTTCAATACCTTGGAAACCATAAATTTGAGAACAACTAACAAGACTACAGGTTATCCATGTGTAACTTTAAGAACATTAGCATTCAAAAAGTTCTTTAAATTCATGGATGCATTCTGTCAGGTAGAGAGAAGGATGGCAAATTATTAGCACATTTAGTGCTAAAATAAATCTGCATAGCATTGAAAACTGAGACCATGGGGATTGATGATTTTGTCAAGATTGAGCACATGTAATAAATATAGGAAAGGGCAACCAACTCTTGGACACACCCTGAGTGACAGGTTGCAGGGAAAATATTTGGGTATTCCTATTTCATTAAAATATCTGTAAGGTGTTATTTAAGCCAGAAGAGAGCAGAATCCATAATGCCAATTGAGGAGGGATGTGAGAGAAGTACATAATGATTTACAGCATCAAAAGTAGCACTAAGCGTGAGAAGAATGAGAATGTAGAGTACACCAACATCAGCATACATAAGGAAATAATTAATGACTCTGAGAAGAGTAGTCTCAATATTGCACCCCAACCAGACTGGAATGGCTAATAACAATTATGTTCAACTACGAAAATCTGAAGTTGTGCAGCAACTGACTTCTCTAACATCTTTACTAGGAAGAGAACACTATAGATATAGTAGGTCTGTGGTTATCAAGAATGGATGAATCAAGATCAGGTTTCTACAAGATAGGACAAACAGAGAAGCAGTTAGTGGGTGATACAACCGAAGTGTTATTTAGCTTTGTATAGATCATCCTTTTTAGTTCATTCGTTTTCTTGATGCTCAGTTTGTTTATGAGGGTTGCAATGAACATGTGCTTTTCCCGTATGTAAGATTTATCCTCTGTAAATAGTTATTCTTCAGTAAAATGAAAGTAAGCTTAAAACATATGAAACAAATGGTAATGAAAACTAAGTCTCAAAGTCATGCGGTATGTCAATGTGTATTAGAAAGTGATTTATTTAGCAAGTGTAGCTGTGTAATGCAATTAGAATAACTCATTATATTTTATATTAATTTAGTCCTGTATAGCCCTGACATCTTGACCACTGCTGGTTTCCTGCGTTGTACACTCTGACCCATGAAACACTGTATTTAAGTTACCAACTTCAGAAACTCATTCATTTTACTGTAAGGAAGAAATACACTTCTGACTTTTATTATCCAGTCACTGGCTCTACCTGCAATAGATCAGTGTCCCATTTCCGCTTGTTACTGCCAGCATGGGTTGCTGACTCACACAATGGAAAAAAGGAAGGGTGATGAAAGAATTCATGAAGAAATGCATATGTGTGTTCTCTTCAGTTAGTACGTAAGCCAAATTGGTAATTGTAAAAAAAAGCCCAAATGTTTGCCAGAACTAGGGAAAAATAAGTGATTGCATCATTTCTTCAAAAAAAATAACTTTTTTTTTTTAATTTCAGACTGAGTAAGGAATGTCTTGTTATTTACCTGTTGCCTCATGATTATAAGCACTTGAGCAGGTACTGAAAGAAAAACTGTTGGCAAGCTATCTAAAGGAGAAGAAAAAATAAAATGTATATATTAGCTTATATTAAAAAACAAAATGTTTACAGAAAAATACATACTCAGGGTGGTATGATGGCACAGTGGTTAGCTTTTCTGCCTCAGCACTTATAAGACTGTTGGTTTTTGTGTGATATTTTCACAGTCTGCGTGAAAGGACCTGTTATCATGTTTGTATTATGTATTATGTCTGTCTGTCTACATGAAATGCCACATCTCCTATAGTGAACCAATTCAGTTGAAATGAATACACTTATTCTTCAAGGGAAATTTGTCAGGAAAATAAAATTTTCTTTGAGATATCTCAAATGGAGTCTGCTATACAAATTTCTATATGTTTGAAAAACTCTCCTTTCAAAAAGTCATAGTACTAGGGTGTTGTACCATGTTAGCCATTATGAATGTAGTGAGAAGTCAAGCAAAATGACACCTTTTATTGGCTAACTAAAAAGATTACAACTCAGGCCCCTTATTCAGGCAAGATGTAATCATAAAAAAGTCATAGTGAATTTTCAAAATTGTCAGTCTTATAACAAAGAAACAACTTGTGACTTCAGTTACTAGTTAATTTACCTTTCAAATTTACCTTGAGGGACTGATAGTCACTCCAACAGCAAAACAAACCCCAAAATCAAATGACAGAAGCTGCGGCAGGGAGACTTGAACACTGATTTTTACGCTCTATTGGGTACTTCTTTCAAAAGTTTGATGTTTAAGTAATACTAGCCAACCCGCGGCGTACCATACGCCGCATAATCAGGCCGGTTTTTTAATAATTTTTAAGCACAGGGAGAAAATTTAACATTTGCAAAATCGGTAATGTAATAAATCAGCAAGAAAAGCAACATTGTAACAATGCACGGAACGAACCAACACACAATCGTCCGTGCGGCGTAGCGAGGTGGGAGGGGGGTGTGTACAAAGTGCAGGAGCATCTAAGAAGATGCATGCTTGTCGCGGATGCGAATTGCTGTATGTAGCGTGTACAACACTTTGCTATGGTGCATGCGGTCGTGCGTCGTAACCGAAAACTTGTTTTTTAAAGACTGCTCACTTCATTGTGTTTTAACCTCAGTTGTAAAGGAATGTTTTAATGATCCCATGGGATACCCCTCGCAAACAGTTTTACACATTGCATATGGCGATTCACCACCGCGAGAAACATGCCTTTATTAACAGTCAACGTGTGGGAGGGGGGTGTATACAAATGGTAGGGACGAAAACAGTGGGGGTGCATGAGTCGCACTTAGTGGCAATTCCACGGTTTGCAGCCCGAATGGGGTTCAACGGCTTACCCACGCCTAGACACACGCTCAATCTCATGCATAATTATTTATTGAATGGTAAACACTTCTGGAAAGACATGGTTGTCTAAAACGGGTTGGTGTGAGAATACAACAGTAAGTGAATGAAAGATGGAACTCTGGAGAGAGCAAAATACAACACAATAGTGAACCCGCGGCATAACAAACACCGCATAATTATTTATTGATGGTTGAACACTTCTGGAAAGACACAGGGACACCCCTCGCAAACTGTTCTACACGCTGCATACAGCGATACACATCTGTGACAAACAAACTGTTTTACACACTGCATACAGCGAATCACATCCACGACATGATTTTTCCTAGATGGTCCTGTCGCGTCCACCCTCGCACTCGAAGCATACACACTGCCTGCTCATGTGCCCTGTCGCAAGCCGCGTCCTGCCTCGTTCTCGAAGCATACACACCGCCTGGTCATGTGTCCGCTCACAAGAGAAACTCACGGAGAGCCGCCCACCAGCTGCCTGTGTGTGTGCCTCTGTCTCTCTGGCGTGGCTTTCTCTTGCGCTGCCTCTGTGTGAACCGGTCAGGCACAGAGAAGGTTAGCTGCTGACAGAGCGTCTCGACTTTTTCAGGGCTTGCATTGGTGAAGCAGGTGAGACAGTAATGAAACAGAGGCACAGGGCTTATTGGTTTTTAAAGACTGATTCCTTCATTGTGCTTTAACCTCAGTTTTAAAGGATTGTTTTAAGGATCCCATGGGATACCCCTCGCAAACCATTTCACACGCTGCATATGGCGATTCACCTCCGCGAGAAACATGCCTCTATGAACAGTCAACGTAGCTCGGAGGTACATGACATTAACCTGACCTGCACTGCATGTGGCCTCTACGACAGACAAACATAAATGACGCCATTTTTTCTGTGTCGTCGCGTCCGAGTTGGTGGGCATGGCCCTGCGAGTTGTCATCGTATCCAATGGTCTTGGAGTTGGTAGGCGTAGCTCCTTCCTGTGTGCGCCATAGGTGTCGCACTTGTCGGCGGCTTAGTGAATCCACGCCCTTTCCGGCGTGCTTTTCACGGTTGTCTTGCCTTAGTGAATTATATATATAGATGATCTACAATTAGCTGCAGACCCTGCACAACCAACAACTAATGCAATTTTTCCCTCACTTTACCTTTCAGCTAACACAAACCGAATGGCATAACTAGGACCAGATTGGCTCTAGTGCAGAAAAATAAATTAGGCTCCTATCATGTAAAATTAAATTAAATGGAATTTAAAAAATGGCCACCATCAATAAGATATGTCAAGCATATAAACTACCTAAAAGAGCAATAGTCATAATTAATATAAGAATGATAACATTATTAACATTTTCATTCTGATGTGAAGAAGACAAACATGTTGCAGTCACTGTGGGCCCTGGTGCAACCGACCCACCCACAGTGCCTATAGTTACACAACTGCACAAAACCATTTTTCCATTATTAACCACATGATATTGTAAAATACTGGATGTGTTTTATGCATGAGTATTGTATATGCTTGATTTATTCTACAAATATACGTACTTAACATTCTATCATATCTGTTATTACTGAATATGGCTGATTGGAGAAATCCACTAGTGTTTTTGGCAGCAGATTTGCTGGGTTTGTCGATGACCTTGTTTGTTGAGAGAAATAAAGGAATATTGTGGAATCGGAGTATAATTTTACCTCAGGGAGGCATTGTCCTCCAGGACACTTAAAAAATCATCACATCATTATAACCCATTCAGACTAGTTAAGTTTTTCCTTCCCCATTGAATTCAATGCATTTTGATGCGATCACTGAAATTTCCAAACATTTCTGTATTTTCGCCAAAAAGTTGAATTTTACAAAGCATATTCAGCAGTGTTTCCTCATCACTATTACTGAATATAACTCACTGTTATAAAAATGCATAAAAAGTGAGATCTTTTGTTTTTGATGAAGTAAATGAACAAATATCTAAAATGCTCCAGCATTCAAAACAGTTAACCAAGTCCCCAAATGTACCTGATTTTTACATCATGTGTACATTTTCTAACTTGTTTTGTATTTGGGTACCCACATTCTTTTGCACTGTTCAAAAGCAAATGGATTGAGTTGGCTGGCAACTTTACAATAAACCAGAATATGTGATAGATAGATAGATAGATAGATAGATAGATAGATAGATAGATAGATAGATAGATAGATAGATAGATAGATAGATAGATAGATAGATAGATAGATAGATAGATAGATAGATAGATAAAACTTTATTTGTGCCTGGAGTATTGGTGTTTGCATGTCCTTGCTGTAGAATGAAGCCTTGTCAAAGGTGGTTCCAGATACATACACACATACGCCACCACACACAAATGCACACGCACACACACAAGCATATGATCCTGCACTGGAAAAAGCAAGTTAGAAAATGAATGAATGACATGCCCACTAAGAGCTCAGATGATACCCATTCCCTTACATATTGTTTAGAATCAGTAAAAAATACTTCATTGAAACTTACAGTGTGTGATTTTTTGTGTTCATAGAATTAATGAAAGTATAATTTGTGAAGCCCGGGTGCGTGTAGCTGCCCTAATCTGACACAGACAAGCAGAGATAAAAGTTCAAACTCAACACATGCCTTTATTCTTCAGTGGGGAAGCACTTTTGTAATTTGCTCCCTACTTCTCAGCACAATACAAATAATGCCAACAGTTACAGCACAGTATTTCCACCTCCAGTCTTTCACACTGGTTTTGTCCTTCTTCCTCCCAACTCTGGCCATTGAACATTGGCATCTGGCCCCTTTTATAGGACACCCGGGAGAACTCCTGGGGCCTCATGCATAACGACATGTGCAGAATTCACACTATAACATGGCGTAAGCACAAAAGCGGAAATGTGCTTACGCACAAAAAAATCCAGATGCATAAATCTGTGCGAACGCCAACTTCCACGATCTTCCGCTACATAAATCAGCGGAAAAGTAACGCATGTGCACGTGCCTGCTGTCCCACTCCATCTCCTCCCAGAATTACACCTCTTTGAATATGCAAATCAATATAAATAGCCCTTAAGCTCAGCATTCTGTGAAAAGGCAATGGCAAAAGCATGGGGGGAAATAGAAGAAGTTCAGCGAATGCCAAGTGGAAGCAAGGAAAAATGTACTATTTGTTGGTTTAAACAGTGATATAAACAACAAAAGGAAGTTGATTGAGTGACATAGCGCGTCAGAGAAACTCAAAAGCTCAAGTCCACAAAGTCGCAACAGTGCCCAGAATAAAAAAGAAGTTGTCAGATATCAAGGTCGTTGTGAAAAGGTGAGTTATAGCCCACCGTCTGAGTGTCATATGAAAGCTTATTAGGGTACAGAGAAAAAAAAACACAGTGGGGAAAGAAGCACAAAATGTCAACTTTAATCTCGAAATTTCCACTTTAATCACATAGTTTATTTTGTCATTAAAGTAGAACATCATAAACTTCATCGTAAAATCATTTAATTTACTAGTTTCTCAAATCCCATCATAACTAAAGTAGCATGTTAAATGCTTTGTGTTGTATTTGATCTTCTATGTGCTCTATGTGTGTGAATCACTACGTGCTTCCAGGCTTTCTCTTCCTCCAACAGGACACAGAATCCATTACATTCATAATATTATAGCTCTCTGAATAACTAAAATACTAAGATGTATAATTGATATCATTTTCATGATGATAGGAATTAAAGCACGTTATTAAACATGGGAACACGGTGGCGCAGCTATTGTGCGCGACCTTCGATGAAATAATTTATTGCAGCAGTACTGTCTCTTTCAAACGTACTAACCCCCAATTCCTGTCCTTCCTTTTCTTTCTCCAAATACCCAATCGCCACACAATCAACTCTGTAATATATGTTAAACCATCTGTAAGCTTAGAACGCTGTTTCTTCAAAACTTTTAAGGAACATTGAAATATCTTCATAGTACGTGTTTAATTATTCCATTCTTCCAGTGTCACGCCAGTCCCAGCAAGCATACAGCGCAAGGCAGGAACAATGCGTGAACAGAGAGCCAGATCCTTGCTAGTACAGCAACACCGTGTCCTCACATGTTTAATTATTAACAATATAGATTATTTAAATTAAGTTAAAGTTTTATCTGTATAATATAATAAACATATTTTGCTGAATTTCATCTTAAAAATGATATCGTCATCATATGTAAATACGCACTTTATAAAGTGGTTCAGGTTGTGCAATATTATAACTGTAGTGCAAGTTTACAGTGAGGTGATTGTACTTATAAGTACAAAGCGTTCTGCAAGGAGCACTTGATGAACAGATTGATTGCGTTTAGAGCTCTTGGAATGAAACTGTTTCTGAACCGCGAGGTCCGTACAGGAAAGGTTTTGAAGCGTTTGCCATGTGAGAGCAGTTCAAATAGGCAACATGGCTGAGGCAGCGTGTGCTTGATTCTGTATATCAATAATTCTCTTTCAGATCAGCTGCTCCGAGTGATGCAGTGAGAGTAATATGGAAAAAGATGACCTGTGGCAACCCCTAACGGGTGCAGCTGTAAGAAGAAAAAGAAGGTGCAGTGAGAGTAACAACGCTAAAGCAGTTATGGTATTTGGAATACTATGGCTATTCCCTGGACCATTATATTGTTACAGGTTAATTACAATCAGATGCATTAAACTAATAAACAATATGCGGTTAATTTTAGTGTTTTTATAAAGGGATTCAGGGATGTGGATCTAAAAAAAAAGGGAAACTACACTGGAACAGTAACGCTGCTTTGACGCTGGGTGCCACCAGTCTGCAAAACCGAAAGCAGAACTTGCGTACGCCAGGGAATGGGCTACCCGTGGAAATGTGCATGGCTTTACATCAAGTTTAGGTATTATACATCGCAATTTGAATGTGGAAACAGGCTTGCGCAACATTTTTGTGCATACGCACCATTTATACATGAGTCCCCAGGTGTCCAATGACCTTCCGGCAGCACCTCCTGGTGTGGTGGACGTGCTGCCAAACAGGGGCCAGCAAAAGTCCGGCAGGCAGCCCCTGGTGGTGGCCACAGGCCCCAGAAGGGTTGAGCTTCCATGCCCCAAACCCGTGGCCCTGCTGCAAGTCAAGGGGGCTACCCTCTATCGGTCCGGGGGAGAAACTGTCTTCAAAAAGCTCTCCCCCCAAGTCCTTCCATTGTCGGGGTGTGCAGGCCAGGTAAGGGCCCAAGCTGTCCACCACGTTTTATTTAGCTTGTGGAATTCTGACTCAGCTCAAGTCAAGAAGCACCACTAAAGAGTTAAATAGGTGGACCATGTACCCTTGGCTGAGGTGACTTCCCTTGTAATGTGAGGTGTCTGGACTAAGTAGTCCTGCTATTCCCTGCCCATCGTAAGACTTAATGAACCAATGAATGAATGAATAAATGAATGAATGAAATGGCGTGATCATCAACTGACTCACAATACCTTTTTTATACTACTTGGCAGCTGGTAATAGATTTCTTATAGGGTTTCTTTTATTTCAACAGTTATTTCCCATTCAGTCCCAGTTGTGTTTAGGATTTTTATATACTTCCGCAGATTAAGAAACTACAGCCCCAGTAATTCAGATTCCCAAATACTAGTTTAGCTGCAGCACAAAAACTTTCAACAGCAGTGTAAGAGTAAAGGTAAGCTGTGTTCTCGACGAAGTATAGGAGACAGGGTTTACACCTCTGGCAAAAATGCTGGACACGAATATTAAATCTGATTTGCAAATATTGTCGTTTAAATGCCAGGCAGAGAAGCTAGTGGCGATTTTGAAATTTGATGTGTTTTGACACATGGCTCTAGCATAGCACTGGGGAAATTGCATTTCCAACATCAGATTTTTTAAAGCAAAAACAAATCTTCTCTGGATGAATTCCTTGAATAAAGTTACAGATGAACTTTTTTTTTTTTGTGCGAGAGAAAATAATAAGAATCAGGTATAGTAGGTCACCTGAAACGTCCAGACACAAGTATTTTCTCTTCCAAGAATTTTTTTCCACTTAATTTTGTGCTCTTTTTACTCTGGGGATTTTCATTCTGGTTAGCTCATTAAACCTCTTATAATGTATCATCTATATAGTCATGCAAGGTAGTGTGTTTTCAATATAAACTTGCAGACTTCTTTCAGCTGTAAGGAAAAAATGACTTTGGTAATGGCAAGCCATTGTAACAGCATTTTGTGTCTTTCATTCCATTCTCGCTTTTTACCTTTTTGCAACTTCTATGGCTAATTATTGATGACAGCACTGGTAAGGCGTGTTGACAGGTCTTCTTAGTGTATCATTTTTAATGTAGATGTGACCTTTTTCAAAACAAGCAGCTGTTGAGATACAGCTGTATGACACTCCAAGGCAGATTTACAGCTTTTTTTGTCAGTGCAGCTTTTCTTACAATTTTTTGTTTGTTTAAAATAATTTTTCTCTAGTTTTTAACCTCCTGATGTCTATGTGACAAATATTTGAAATATTTAGGAATTATGATTTGGAATAATTGGGAATATGTTGTTTACCAGTGAAGGAAATGAAGCAATCATCACTTTTCCCCGTGTAACAGAGTTGATTCAGTGTTCTGCTAACTTCAGTTAAAAAATATATATATATATTTTTACCAGAATGTCTCATGAACCGCGCGGACGGAGTGGAGGAATGTTCTGATTTACGGTGTTGAGGTTTGGGTGAAACAGCGCACTTTGTTTCCAGTAAAAGAATTTTATGTTTATATTAAAAGCACACGTCACGGTTCTCAGTAGCTCTATTGTGAACGAGAAAAGGTTTGCAAAGAAGAAGAAAAAGAAAGGGAAAAGTATTATTGGAAACCTGCCGAGGTTGGTTCATTCCTCAAACTTTAACCAAAAGCAGATGTAGAAACACACTTAGACTGAACGTCTAAAGAAAAGATGTGTATGCGAAGCAAAAAATAGGAATTTCAGCAGAAGAGGGTTAGACGTGCTGGGAGGAGTGTGCCAGATCCTCAGAAGAAGTGTTTGTATTCCCAGTAGTCATTTTAACAAAAAAGAAAGAGAGGACTACTTCAAATAATATCTAATATTTATTCTAATCGACTGTATAAGGTATATGTTAAAATAATTAGTAATGAATGAAAAAAGAACTGTTATTTTAGGCGAATCACCAGCTATAAATTGTCCCAATGTGAGTAAACTTGAGCATGTGTTTAATTATGCCACGAATGGTATCTGCGTTACGTCCCTTGATCATCTATCTATCTATCTATCTATCTATCTATCTATCTATCTATCTATCTATCTATCTATCTATCTATCTACATGCCTGTCTGTCTAACAAGTAACTTATTCTGCTTAAGCAAAAGCTGATATAGGCAGTTACAAAATCTATATATCTATCTGTCTGTCTGTATGCTCGCCTGTCTGTCTGTCATTTCTAGCGCCAGCGCCGAATTCTGACTCTGCTCCCTCTCTACAGGGTGTAATTTTGGAAAGTCGAGTCACTGGATGGGCTGGATAAGAGAGAAGGGGTGGGGAGGGGAGCTCAGGCGAGGGACCGAGTAAGCAAGCGGCGAGAAGTCCCGCAGATGGAGTGCGTGCAGAGTGAGGAAAAGGAATCAAAGATCAGCTAGCGAGATTTTAAAATTACCCATGAAGGAGAACCGAGCAAAATAAAATAGCCGAGCTCAAAACATTCGTGGATGATCTTGAACTTTTTTTGAGTCTTATGCAGATGCAGAAGAATAGATGTATGCACACTTTAAAACGAAGCGGATTGGTAAAAAGTTGAATCAAATATCGAAAGCCTCCAAAACTAACTTTCTTCCAGGGAACCAGTTTGGACTCGGCGAAACTGCTTTATTGATTGCGCAGACACGGGAGCTTGGTGCAATATGGATTTGTAATTATATTTGTTCAGAGGATTTTCTTTTATCCTGTTCCTTTTTTTGGAATTTGTTACGTTTGCAACTGGGTTCCGTACACGGATTTTCCTTTTCCAGTTATTTCTTTTACTTTTTGTTTTGACATATTTAAGACATTGCTTGATTTTTTTTCACGAACGTAACAAACTTTTATTAGGGTAGGAATGGAAGGAATGGTCCAGCATTTATTCTTGTTTTATATGATCTTTCTCGGAGGCGTGTGGAGTGTCACCTACCCGCAGAGATACAGCCTGTACACTGGGCAGAACCAACTAGCATCGGCACAGGCGCAAAACGGGCATCGGGCTACCAGCAGGCACAGGTAAGAGAGGGAGCAGAGCAGCGCAACTCCCGGCGCCACGGCTCACTGGTGCGCGATCTCGCAGTCTGTCCAAATCAGTGCCGCGATGTGGCAAGTAACCAAGAAAGCCAGCTGTATTGTTTTATTCACGATCTTCACACCAAATTTAATGTCTTTTTGATAAATGTTTACACAGGAGTGGCGCAACTAGTGTGAGTTGATAAGCTGCACACATAGCATATTTTCACAGAAAGTAAGCAAGAACGAAAGAAAGAAAGTTATAAAATAAACTAAACCATCAACTGATCGTTTTTAAACTCATTTACAAATCCTTTATTCCTGTTGAATTAAAAAAAAAAATGGCGAAATAAGCCTTACTTTTTTCGAGTTGGTGACATGTAAGTGAAATGTAAGTTTCAAACTAAGTTAAACCACCAAGCTGAATTTTGTACCATACTTTTACTATACTTAAATTAAAAATTTGCCAGCATTTTTGTATATAATTATGAAGATTATTTAAAAAATCTTTTGAGAAATCTTTGTTTTTGATCCATGTATGACTTTTTCACATTTTTGTATAGTCTCTGTAGGGATAATCATCCACGTGTTATATAACATGAATCATCTTTCTTTTAGGCATTTCTCAAACGTGTTTTAAGTGTTCCGTTTGGATTTGTGGAGGTATTCTATAATTGGGTTTGGAGGGTTCCAAATTGGACGTATGAATTGTCATACTGGAAGAGTGACTGACTAGAAACAGGACCAGAAATGTGTTAGGATCAAGGAGCCAAAATATTTGCAGTTATTTAAGCTTTTACCTAAAAAACCTTGTAAAATAATTTAATTTATCAAAATGTATATTACATGGTATTGGTAATAAGTAAAATAAATTTAAAAAATTGCAGTGGTGAGTGGTGCTGCTCTACAGATCTAGAGTCCATTGTACAAATACCACACTCTGTCCATTTTCTTTTCAGATTTTGCACATTCTCTGTAGTGTCTGTGTGGGTTTTTCCCTTCGTAACCCATTTTTATTCCCCAACAACCCAGTGGTGTGCAGGTTAGATTAAGCTAGTGATGTCTTATTTTTGCTTGTGTGAGTATAAGCATAAGTGTGGATCCTGCGATGGACTAGCACCCAATATCACCAGGTTGGATGAGGCTCCCACCTCACTATATTAGTTTGGGCGAGTTTGATCCATTTGTCCATTTTCTAAACCCTGTTTTTACTGACCAAACCTCTTGTACAGTGAGTTTTGTACCCTGGTGAGAACCTGCATGAACATAATTACTTCATTCAAGTTTTACTGATACACACCACCTTCTGAAAACACTTATGCTAAATCCAAAATGCTCAAGGAGAACTGCCTGACATCAGAGGACACTCTTGAGCACTTAACCTCAGTCATTAACACCAGTCCTAATTATCATAACAGTTTAACTAGCTTGGTGTCGTTGCACAATGTGAGCAAACAACAATCCTTGAAAGAAATCCAAGCCAACACGGGGAGAGCATAAACATTCCACTTAGAAAGGGCCAGGCGAGAGCTTGAACTGGGCCCCTAGCGCTGCCAAGGGACAGTCCTAGTGTTAGGCAGCTTGAAAAAATGAGCGGTATGGACTGAACATGTGTTTTAAATGGTTATACACAAGGAGCTTTAGGAAGTTCCTGACTATTCCTAGAATTGCAGGATGAAATCCAGAATTTTTTTTTTAAATAGCTGGGAGTCAATTCTGCTCAAATTCCTACAATAAAATATAATTTGGAAATAACTTTTTACTACCCAGATAAATGAAATAAAAGATACAAGGATCATAGGATTCCTACTTTATGCATATTATTGTACTGAATTGCACTGAAGGTGCAAAGGTTTTGTAATATATAATTTTTGTAGGTTCGCTACAGCAATGATGCATTTAACAAAAGTTTTTGAATCAATTTTACATTAATTTTACTGGAAATTATATCAACTATTATAAAGAATGAAGTGTTTACATAATGGCGTAACTGAAATTTGATAGAAAGTTCTCTTCCTTAGGACCCTTTATGAAAAGTTGCATTTTTCACACTGTCAGCTCTTGGTTACTTTTTAACTTATGACTGACAACAAAGTACTTGTTTCCTTAATAGCTTAAGTGAGGAAACATTCACACAACTGCAAATATGGTACTGATTGTGGCTAAAAGTTCTTAGATGCTTCCACAATTGCAATGATGTCTAAAGAGTGATGACTATGGATCATACATATCCCCTTTCTTTCATATCGTGGCGCAGTGGTAGTGCTGCTGCTTTGCATTAAGGAGACTGTGGAAGATTGTGGGTTCGCTTCCCGGTTCCTCCTTGTGTAGATAGTGCTTTGAATACTGAGAAAAGCGCTATATAAATGTAATGAATTATTATTATTAAAACAAATCGCTTTGCTTCATATCTAACTACTGAAGAAACTGCATTTTTAAAATAGCCTTGGGCAACTTTTGATTGTGGTTCATTAAGGCGGTTTCATGCAAGGTTTACTAGGACACACAGTTTACCACTTCTTGAAAATACTTGTTAAAAAATCTCAAAGCAGAAGTCAAAAGCCAAACACTGCAGGATGGGAGTGTACTTTCTGATAACTTGTGAAACCAGAACACACTGCAGTTCCCTTAGATGTGTTGAGAAAATATGGCAGTGTGGACCGGCAGCCCCTTCATTTAGAAAGTGGTGGGTGCAAAGGAAAGACAAATTGTCATTTTACAGCAGTAGATATGTGATACTCTGGAATCTACATCTACAAGTCATCTACATTTAATTCCAAAAATAGAATCTATTGTAATGTTTTTTTTTAAGATATAGAATTGAAAACTTACTGTCCTGTAATTGCCTCTCTATTCTAATTGTAGGGCATGTCAGAAGGTGCATATCTCTGTCTGTGTTTGTGGTGTGCTGTCAGTTCATTTCAGTTTTCAAATCTGTCATTCAAAATCCTTAGTTGTAGACTTTGTTCCCTATGATCTCTTTCTTTGATTAACAGCAGTTTGGAAAAAAACGTACTGTATATACCCCATGACCTTGTAACAAATGTAACTTGAAAATATACTACTAAAAATGAAATATTATAAACATTTGAAGTCCAACAGAAAAATAATAAAGGATTTTGTCACTTTTTGTCATGTAGAGTGAAGTGGTGCCTTCACTGTCCCACCTCCAAAAACCTCTACACAGCACTCTCCAGACATTTCTCTCTCCCTCTCTTATTCTGTTCCTTGCAGTCTTCTCCAGCCTTTCATACTCTTTACCTGGTAGTCTTAAACCTGCTATAACACTAGAAACCCATCTTCATAATCCACTGACAAGGAACAATTTTTAAAAAGTTTTACTTTCAGCTTAGGGACATTTTATTAATTCCAATCACCGCTAGACCTAGGTCCCACCAGTAGCTGATGGAGAAATTTCCTCTTGAGGTGCTAGGCCTCCATGGCAGCTACTAGACTGTTCATTCCCTATACTATGCTATTGTGCCCAAAATATTCCTTGAGCAATATCTTTGCTGCCGATTATAGATGTTACAGTGCTGATCTCATGCAAATCCCTCCAGGAATCTCATACTTGTTTAGAAGGTTTGTTATTTCTTATACTACTTGTCCAGCACAATAGGTGACAACGTGAAATTTTACCTCCAAGGAATCTTCTGTCATTCACATCTTGCATGGACAGGGAATACTTTTGCAAGACATTTCTGTTTTGCCTGCACTGCTTTTTAGAAATGTGCTTTAACTACCATTATGGGTTTTCCACTTTGTATGTGCCTTGACATCCTGTTCTTTGCATCTTCTTAATTTCTCCTACCGCATAAAAAGTTGCAAAATCCATATGTTTCTGTCAGGATTTGCTTGATCATTAACTCAATTCTCACAGTATACTGACCATTTAAATATAGCTACAATGTCATTTGGCACACATTTACCAAATGTCTGCTTTTCTTAAATTTATGTCATTTGCAATTATAAATCATTGAACTTGAAAACCAAACTAAACTCAAAAAAAATAATTTCTCTACCAACATTTTTCAATACTAAAATACCATAATTTGCCCATGAAAATGAAGATTAAGGAGGAAATGTCTTTTCATAAAAGTTACCAGTGCTTGTGTGCGTGTGTGTGAACCAGCAAACTAATAGAGAACTTGCAGTTTGTATGAAACACCAAGTAATTATCCAGTAGTAATTCAACTGGATTTCCTCATGTGAGAGAGACTCTATAAGGTTAACAGAAAACTCCATGATGCAAACACTCTTTGACAAAACAATAGTTACTGGAGGACCTAACGTTAAGCCATGCATGATTCCCAGGACGTGAAGGAAAATTGAGCATCATTTTGATGTTTGCAGAGATCTTTTTCTCTTGATTTGATAAAAATATGGAAAATGACTTAAGTTATTAGCTGTTCTCAATACTTTAAAATACTTCTGGTCTAAGAAACTAGAGTAATTCCGGAGACAGCAGTTTGAGCAACCGGAGAAATTCTGGAGAAAGCGGCCAAGCTGATACCCGGATTGAGAAGTATAAGTTATGAGGAAAGAATAAAGAAACTGAACCTTTTGAGTTTAAGCAAACAAAGATGAAAAGGAGACATGACTGAAGTTTTTAAAAGTATAAAAGGAATTAGTAGAGTGGATCCTAGCTGTTACTTTAAAATGAGTTCAACAAGAACATAGGGACACAGTTGTAAACATTTTACGAGTACATTTTGTTCAAACGTTAGAACGTTTTCTTTACACAGAGAACAATTGATGTATGCAATATATTGTGTAGCAGAGAGTAAGATTTTCAGAACCTTCAAAATTCAACATGATGTTACTTTGAAGAAATCAAGCAGATAGGATTGGCAAGATTGTTGGGCTGAATGACCCATTCTTGTCAATTTTTTTCTAATCTAATGTTTGAATGAATTTCAAATATATGCTTTTTCTTAGCTTCAGTTTTTTTAGCCCTATTCAAATGGAAGTTTTATACTTAATGTAGAGAAAAATCTGCTTTTTTGCTTAGTCCTATGAGTAAATTTCTTGAGTCTCTCAAGTTATCATATTACCTTAATTCTATCTTTAATTAATGTAAAGCCCTTCTTGTGCCACAATTGCCTGTTGTGTTCAAAATACACATTTCTACAGGTCAAGTATTCATTCATTCACTTTCAAAACTCATTTTTATCTATTGCAAGGAAGCTGGAGCCCACCTAAGCTGCTTGGGGTAAAAGGCTGAAGCCAGATAACTTCAGCTTAATCTGAAGCTCATATTCACTTATACTGAACGTCATCAGGTAATTGAACATGTGTGTCTTTAAGATATTGAAAGAAACAAGAAAACCCAGAGTAGAGCTTGATGGGGCATAAGGAGAGTGTAAAAATCTACACATATGGGGTCAAAACTGAAACCTAGTCACTAATGGTAGCCATTTTTAAGTTGTTCTCCATACACCATGCTACTGTAAGTAACCCAGCATCCTTAGTGACATTTAATTGTATTCCATTATAATTTGAAATAGAAAGGTGCCTATAAATAAATAAAATGTATTATTATTATTATTATTATTATTGTTATTATTATAACACTCAAATCATTTTTATTTGCTTTCACATTTAACTTTAATATATCAACAGTACATTTTTTTTAAGTTTTTCTTTATCTCAAGACTTCTGTGTGTCTCCAGTTAATGGGATATTTTCTCGTCTGATCAGATAATTTGAATACATTCTGTTTTACATCTGTGTCTATGGTATAAATATCTAGACAGACAGTAGCGCCAGAACTGGCCCCCTAAGTGCCTCAGCATTTTAAATCTCTTGAAGTTGAAGATGGACCCCAAACAATAACCCTCTGTTTTCTTTGCTTAGGCCCATTGTGTGTTCATTTGTACATCATACCCTAAATAACCCTGATCTTAGAGGTTAAATTAGAGTTAAATAATTAACATGTGCTGTTTGGACCTAAAGTTCTTAATTCTACTGAGAGGATATTTATGTTACAAGGCAACCCCCAGTATGTTGACTTTGTAAAACAAACCTGAATTGTGTCCAAAGGTTATTTTCTGCCCAAGAGACTCCAAACTAGGCGCTTAGCCTTTTTTATGCCCCTGTCAGGGAGGTTTGTTCCTCCTTTTGTTTTCACATCAAAATCCACAAAACTCTAAGAAAGAAGAGTGTTAGTGTCAAATTCTTAATAACATGGTGTTCAAATTTTATTGGTTCACAGTGTGTCAAATTGTAGAATGTTGGTATACAAATCATTTTATGTCAAATTCTTTAAAAAACGTGATTTCTTGGGTGGGTCTGAAGTGAAGGTTGCTGTATTCATTAATGTATTTTCATAGAAGGTTGTCCAGCATTGTTTTACTTCAGTTAAATCCTGAAGTCCATCCGATCTTTCCCAGTAAGTATAAACGCCTTGTGTCTCTCCTGATAAGTCTTCAGGTATTTGATTTGTAAATTACTTGTAGTTGTTTGGCTCTGTTCTTTCCTGATACAGCTGTCTTTGAATGAAACTAGAATGATATACAGTAATCAAGCGCTTTTCACAACATGCCACTGTTTGATGACACTAAATCAGAGAAATTACTGTTTATGTCAAAATTAAATCACTAACGTATACATTTATTGTGCACCTTCATCCAAGAGGATTCACAAGATCAGGATGCAGTATGCACTTTTATTTTTACAATTGCAACACAGGCAGGTTAAGGGACTTCTTCAGGGTACAATTTGCGTCAGACGAGGGAAATGAATCAGCAATCTTGTGGTTTAAATTCTGATTACCTGAAAACTACAACACAGTTCCTTCCTGTGTTGATAATGATGTTGTATACTGTTGGGAGTTCTCACGTGTTCGATGAATACAAAACTGAAAAAGGAAGCCAAGAACTACAAAATGAGAAGAGTTTTATCATAAAACAAAAAATATACAAAACCAGCTTCCCCTTGGGGCGTACCTGTACCAGCACCTACAGTATAGTACCACTATGGTGGATGATCTCATCTGTAGGCAAAATATGACAGTGCAAGACAAGAGGACATAATATAAGAAGATGAAGTTGTGAGTATATTCACAGTGGTGTCATTGCCTGACATAAGACCCCCACCCCCACCAGGAGGTAGTGCTAAATCCTAGTACAGTTCTTAAACAGTGGATTCAGAAAGTATTCAGATTCCTTCACTTCCTGCACACTTTATTATGTTGTAAAATGTATTTTAAATGGATAAACTTGTCATATTTGCCCATCAATCTGCACTCAATATCCCAGAATGACAAAGTGAAAACATGGCTTTAGAAGGTTTGCAAATTTTCAAAAATCAAAACCTGAAATCTCTCATAGGCTATTGAGTGTAGACTGATGTATAAAAATGGCACATTTATTCATTTCAAATTTAATCTACAACCCAATAAAGCCTGCATAAAACAAAGGGGTCTCATTACTTTCTGAATGCACTATAACTCTAGATTCAATAACTCCTGCAGCACAGGCATAAGGAAATTATGGAATGAAGGAAAATATACTAGCAGTCCCCTAAACCAGTATGTAGCTGGAGGGAGACTATACTGCACTATGTATTGGACAGATGGAATTGTCCTTGGCCATTAAAGGAAACATGAGATTAATTAATGATTATGATATCTGGGATGACTATGGCAAATTTTAGAAGGGCAGCTCCAGGAGTTCCCAAGGTCATTCCTTGCCACAAAAGTGTTTCCAGGTCAGGACTTAAAAGCACCTTGTGCCCCTTAGAGCAGCTTACCTTGGAGTTTCTACTGATAACAGCTCAGTTGGCTGGAGGAAGGGAGGCCAGATATAAGAAAGAACCTGAAGAAGCAAGCAGGAGAAGATTTAGAATTTAGGATTCTTGTGCATAAGTGCTTTAGGAACTCTGTGTATTAAATGGGGAGTATATCTGGGCTTAATTAGGCTGAATGGGACTTGAGATTTATTATTTACTTATTATTATTGGACTCTTTTGTCTCTAATGACCTGTACCCTTCCACTCTATTTATTTATGTTAAAACAAACCCTTTTCTTTTGTATATGTATGCCTCCTTGGTTTTATTTGGGTTCAGGGTCAGCCAAAAGACACCATCTTCAGGTCACAACATTTTAATCCCATTGTAATAAATGCTTTCAAACTAACTCAAAACATTTATTTGATTTCCTAGAGGCACAAATAATATTTGAAAGAATCATCTTTGTGAATATTTCTGGGAAGTCTATGGACCATCAATGAACCTTTAGTAACTTTTTGTCTATTATAGGGTAGCAGGTAGCGGTATACTAGCAGTACTGGATGATAAAATACAATTAACCACAAAAAACAGGTCACATTCACACACAAACCCACATTCAGCTATTCTTAATTAGTTAAGACTCAACAATTAATCTAATTTCAGATTTAGTAAGGATTCAAAGATCTTTTAGGAACTCTATGTGTCCTATGATTATCCAAGAAATGGAACATATTTCCCTTGAGCCGTGAACTGTCCTGGATGCGTCCCCAACATCAACCTGTCCTAATGACCTAATGTCCTAACCAATGATGGGCTAACGGTGAGTGAGAGACAACAAAAAGGGTTCAAATTATCCAAAGTGCATCTTTATTACAATCAAAAGTATCATAATTGTATCCAATAAATGTTCAATAGAATGTTTTAAATCCTTTTTAAAATCCTCCTTCCCCTTGTAACTGCAAAGAAAATGAAAAATCAAGTGATAACTAATTTGCCTGGCCTACAGTATTTTCATGTTGTAACTTCTATGACATTGTCAATCGCACACATCTTAGCTGCTCAATATCAGCAACCCTGATGTTCTTTACCCTGAACTTGGCTGTGCCCCCAGTTCCCACACTGCCACTTCCCATTGGTATCCACAGAGTATGGTTTAGCTGTCAATATCGACTCTACAACCCGGATGAAGGTTCGACAATTCATCCTGATAGAGGAAACTGCATAGTTCCATCAAAAACAGTCTCGCTCTAGGTGTAACAAAAATCATCACCTCGTCCCTCTCTGTTTTCTTCATTCCACTCAATTAATTTTTTTGGCGATGCAGAAATTGCCACCAATTAACACCTGGTGCAAATAACGAGGAGCTGCTTCACTGATCTAAGTTGTACATGCCTCAATAATAGCCCCCCTACCCCCATTTAGCTACACCACATTAGTCCTTGGTTCTTCCAGCATCTTTTCAGTTGGCAGGAGAGCACTATATTTCAGTGTTACAAGCTGTCCACTGGTAGAACTACATATTTCTCTAAAATCCAAAATGCTAAATAATATATTGGACTAGGATAACTGAAACATAACATAATATTCTCAAAGCAGCTTATTCCAACTCAGGGTTACAGGGGCCCAGAGTCAGTTCCAGCAGCTACTGCAGCAAAAAGGGCATCAGCCCTGGTTGAGTCACAAGACCACTGCAGGACGCACTCACACACAGACCCAGTTCAGCAAATGTACTCATCTTTGGCGTGAAGGAGGGAATCTGCAGTGTTTGTGAAGATGTAGACTTCACAACAGAAAACGACTAAACACTGGATTAAAACCTGGAACAGTAGATCTCTGAGACAGCATCGCTAACCAATGCACCATCATGACTCCTTGGAATTGGTATAATCAGCAAAAATAAGCCAAAAGAAAAAGTGGCTGAGTAAATTAAAAGACTGCCTACAGCTCAACTTTTGACTGGGGACTGTATTTTCTGGATGTTAAAAGACAAGCAGACCAAACCTTATTGGAACCCTGCCTACTGAACACATACAGCAACAGGCTGCCCCACACGGCTGATATTGCAAAGGCAAGCCAAAACCTCTCACAAACCAAAACCATATGGGGGGAAAAAAGCAAACTTTGTAAAGGATCTGTAGCCCTTTTGAAAGAGCCTCTAAATATTTTATTTTTTCTCAGTTTTAACAGTGGATTAAATGTTAACCAAAATAGTTTCCCTTGAAGACATGCCTCATGTCATCATGGAGCAGACAAACATGCCTCTAAGCTTAATTTTTTTATGCTTCTTTCAAACATCTCTCTGTCTCTTGTCTGGGGTCTGGAGTTTCTCATTGACTTCTCCTTTTTCTAATCCTGACTCCTTGTCATGGGGCCTGTCATGCTTATCTTCTCACTTTTAGGATGTACTCTGCTTCAAAGATGTAATCCTGACCTACAAAAAATGTAGGCAACTGCATTTATAAGAACTAATCTAATAAATACATATCTTATGCTATCTATTTTTAAGTGAAATTAATCTAAGTTTTTTAGAAATCTATTTAAGACTGAAATAATTATTCCTATAACATAATTTAACAAAAAGGCATTACAGCAGATGGAAAGTTCTTCTGCACACCAATGTGAGAAGATACAAGTCACCAGTGAGACTACCATTCTGGTTCTGCTTTAAGGACACCAACTCTCAATGGCATCATAACACTCCTGAGTCTTTCTTTTTACTTTACAAAGATCTTGGCTACAAAACAGTTTCTAGGGTACTGTCCCTTGGCTTTAGGCTGCCAAGCCTCACTTGTCCCAAGTGAAATTTCACTTCTGCCACCTGTTGGATCAGATGAGTTGTACTTACTTCATACCATTGCTTCAGATTCTCATTGTTAGAGCCTTCTGAAATAATTTCCTATCTGGGAAACATACAGAGAACTTAGTGATTGCTCCCTGCTGTCTTCTCACAAGCAAATGTAGAAATCTGACAGGTCTTGGGGTCATCCATGGGTCTTCTGCTAGCTGTGCAATGCTTGGTACACATACTTTGGGAAATGTTTGTGGAATGGGTGGTAGAGTGGTTCTAACTAGGTTCTTTGGCTAATTTACTGGCTGTTATTAATAGGATCATCATGGATTGTTAGAATGGGTACCAAGGCTGAATCAGGACACAAAGTCAAAAAGATCTCTAAGCAAGTTAATTCCAAATTTTTCCAGATATTAAAAACTGCTGAGCTAAGTGAGTAACTACAAAGAAGTACTGCAGGATTTTACTTCTATTGCGGTCCAAAAACAGAGGAGCAAAAATAATAGGATTTAAGGGCTGTTTTGAATCCACAAAATGTGTTAAGAAAATGTTTCGAAAGATGACATTTTAATCCATCGCATTGTTAACCATTACAATCTTTGAGGACTCAATCCTAACAACACAACAGGCTGCCACAATGATGGGAAGTCAAAATAGTGGAAATCATAAATAAACAAAATGGCAGTAAAAACAGCCTAAAATAAATAACAATACAATTTGGCTTTAATTAAAAAAAAAAGATTCTAAGATTTTCTGCCTCCTCCTTGCTAGCGAAAACATAGAAATGCCCTGCCATTCCACTTTCAGTTTTGCGGATACAGGAGGCCGTATTTGACATTGGCTTGCCGTAGCAGCTAAGTCAAAAATCTGAGCTAACTCGAAGTTCAAAACAGAGGCAGACAAAAATAATAATCAAAATGTGCCTTTTCCAAGAAAATGTTTGAAAGATGACATTTTAATCCATCCACAATGAAGTCAAAATAGTGGAAAAAGCCTAAAATAAATAACAATACAATTTGGCTTTAATTAAAAAAAAAAGATTCTAAGACTAAGAATCCCACAAAATGAATGCTAGATCTTATAAAAAATAAAGGAGAATAACAAGCAAGAATTTTAATAATGTATCAAGTCATAACAAAATGTATCAAAAATCGTATTTTTTTAGACACTGTATAAAGAAACATAGAAAAATGTATATTTCCTAGTTATAATTATTTACCAAACTTAAAAATGTTATCCAGCAAGAATCACATTCCACCCAACAATGAATCCACCCTCCCATACCACTTGGCATCTGTTTCAACCCATTCGCACAAGAAGAAACACCATAACACAGTGTTGACACTGACAAGGCTTGATTGCTGGGATCGCCTTTACTGGTTTCTAAAATTGTGCAATAAAGCTCTATAATTTTCAGTTTTAGGGTCATGGATTTGTAACAGCATATTTCAAATTTACATGCACAGAGAAGAATTGAGAAGGATCGACTGTGGCAAAAATGATGAGGTGAGAAAAACAAATTGCAGTCACATAAAGAATGTAGACCTGTTTCTTCTAACCAGTGTGCAGTTCTGGTACCTGTAACAGGTTACTAGTTATTTGCTGTGTTTGTTTATTTTGTTTTTTCCCTCATGTTATAGTTCCTCTGTGTGGTATGTGTGTGTTTGTTTGTATGCATGGGACCCACATGTATAAAAATGAATAAAATACAGTGGAACCTCGGGTCACGACCATAATTTGTTCCAAAACTCTGGTCGTAACCCAATTTGGTTGTTACCTGAAGTAATATACCCCATGGGATTGTATGTAAATACAATTAATCCGTTCCAGACCGTACGAACTATATGTAAATATATTTTCTTTAATGATTTTTAAGCACAAAAGTAGTTAATGATACCATAGAATGCACAGTATAATAGTAAACTAAATGTAAAAACATTGAATAACACTGAGACAAACACCCAGGCTCCCTGCTTAGCTGCTCGCTCGCTCTCAGCTGCACGTGAGCCTGCGCTTGCTCTCTTTCTCTCCTGCACCGGCTTTCTTCTCCTGCTTCCTGCCTTCTCCTGCAGCCTTCCGTTCTTTTTCCCTTTAGGTGACTCGCGCTACTATTTATGAAGAGGTGTGGTAGACGTGGCAATCAGCAGCTACTGGGAACAATTATGGATGCGGACCGCTTCTCAGCTGTGCACTTAGGTGAGAAATGCCCACGTCATGAACTCCTCAGGAACCGCTTCGGCCACACACCACCACGCCACCTCGCTAAGCCGCAAGTGCGGTGATTATTTATTAAAACTGCCCTTTTTGACGGGAGCTGGGTTGAGAGGAGGTTACAGTTTTGAGGGAGAGTCCCTCTGTGTGATGCACCGAGAACAAAGTACAGTACAGGGAGAGACTGAAATCATTGGCACGTACGAACCGGAAGGGAAACTGGCTTGTTCGTCAACCAAGTGTGTGGTCGTGAACAGTTGCAAAAGTTTGGTGAACTTTTTGGTCGTAACCCGATTTGTACATGTTCATAGACGTTCGTGAAGCGAGGTTCCACTGTATACAAAAATCTTCATATGTTGTAACAACCATGACCCTTGAGTGTTGCTCCAGGCTAGTGTAAAAACATGGAAAGGGAGCTCACACTTATTTATTGAAAATAATGATGCAAGGATAAACAAATGGCAGAACCTGAATGCCAACAATTAGAAATGCAAGACAGAAGTCTACTGCAAAGCAGTTCCTCATAAAGAAAACTTCATGACAACTAATATTAAACTCACCCCTTGTTCTCTATCTAGATTTCTGGCAGCTCATCACCCATCATCTGTGCCTGTATTACAACTTGTTTTCAGACTCTGCTTACTTGGGGTCTGGCAGATAGTCAGTCACCTTTAAAGTCAAACTTTATGGTGGTTATGTCTGAGCAATCAAAATGTTTACTTTCATTGTTAGAGACAACGCTACAAAACCCTTTCAAGGGTTCAAAAACTACTACAGCTCTGAACCCACTGTCACTGTCTGTTAGTGAGGGGAACATACAACCCTTAGTAGATATTAGTATTATAGTAGATAGTAGATATTGTATCCACATGTGTAGATAGTGGACACCCCCTAGTCATTTAAGGAGCTCATACCCTGCCCGAGTGTGCTACTGGCTTCCAACCAGTTAACCATCATTTTCACTGACAGACTGCACTTTTTGGACAGCATGTACCTATATGGGGCTTACTATCCTTTTGTGGTCTCTGTCTGTCTACTTTACTGGTACACAGAGATGCTCTCCAAGTGTTTTTCTTTTTCTATGTCTTTTCTATATATTTTTTGTCTCTTTCTCTGGTAATGATTGAGCATTTTCCCAGTTCCACATTTTTCCATTCCATCTCTCTCCTGTTGGGTAGTCATTTACAACATACACTGAGCATAAACTGGAGGTTTTTCCCCCCCAAGTGAAGAAACAGATGGCATATACAGTACTTCATAATCACAATCTATGGAACGATTATTAAGTTATAAACCAAATAAAGCAGATTAAAAATACTTAAATACTTAATACAGCAAGAAAAAAATGAAAATTGTAACATAAAATTGTAAAATGAAAATGATTACAATAAGGCAGATGTTTTAGCTTATTGCTTCAGGAATTGCTACACAGGTACTCTACATGGTTTTTTTAATCCCTTGGTCAACCAAAACCAGAATACATTAGAAAACAGTGAAATGGCAAAATAAGTTTAAAGTTACAAATATGAAACTGAGGACATGACATACTGAAGTGAGTGAAAGATTTTAAAACATGAGGAAGATATGCTTGTTGAATATAAATGTATTGAGCAATCTTAAAAGTAATGTGTCATGCAGTACAGCAGTCATGTGAATATTCTTTTGCAAACTAAAAAACCTAAAGAACAGATGTTTCTGAATATTAGAACAGTAATGAAAGAATGGCAGTGTCTCCTAGGATATGTCAGACGTCAGTGTAATTAAAGTTCCTGTAAGATTCTGTGAACAAAAAAGAACATCATTGTGCTCCGCTATAAGGGACAGCATCACAGCCTCACTACTCTCTTTTTCATAAAGTTTAGTCTTTTGTTTCATAGAGAACCATTAGTCAACAGTATCCATTTATATAGGAGACAACACCCAGAATTTTTAGGCAAACAACTTAGTAAAAATCAAATGTTCCTTGAAGTTGGAATGCAGTCATCATGTATGGTTTATTCTGGGTCATGCAATAAAGATGAATACATGTGGTCATAATTGCCTACACAATGTTGCCTGACTTAATTTAATAAAAAGAACCTTTATAATAATATTTTACGCAATTTTTCCATAGATGTCATCACCTATATATACTTATATACTGTATTTTAATATTGGGGTATTTCTAGTACTGCTGTGTGATTTATTCTGGATTTTTAACATCTTGATATATATATATATATATATATATATATATATATATATATATATATATATATATATATATATATATATATATATATATTTGTGTTGATTTGTGCTGAATTTCTGCTAAAGGTTAAACATTTAATGCTAAATGAGAATGTATCATATTCACATTTGTTTTTGTAGTGTAACAAAATAGTGGGTGATCACAATGGTAGCCCTGTATTGAGGTGGTCCAAATGCTCAGTAAAGAGTCACAGATGTTTTAACTCAAGGTGTTGGTGATATTACATGCCAGCACATTGTATGAATTAGACAAAGGTTAACTGAAATACAAAACAAATGATTAGTGTGCTGTCTTTATACTTACTTGATGCCATATGCTACAGCATTATATGGTTTTAGCTTCCAAAAATATTACCTTTATCCTCAGTCATACTTTCTGCATGTAAACTTTAGTAGTGAGTGTGACCTCTCAATAAATATTTTAATAACTTTATAACTATAGTATAAATGTAGATGGCATTGTAACATTGATCACTAATGTGAAATGATGCTCCATATTACATAAAGTGTACATTGTCATAGTGCAAAACAGTAAAAACAAGGGACAAACTAATACACAATATAAAAAATGTATGGTTCCCCAAATAAATATTTTGCCTGTGCTAATGTATCTGTTTTAATTGCCCAGGATGAAAATGAGAACATTTGGTGGAGGAATTTTTCAGTCTGATGACTGCTGGCAAAAAAACAAATTCTGGTGGCACCTTTAGAAAACTAGATTCAGACAATGAGTCATATGTAACACTATCTATCTATCTATCTATCTATCTATCTATCTATCTATCTATCTATCTATCTATCTATCTATCTATCTATCTATCTATCTATCTCTTAGTGTGAACCACCATGGGGCTCTTCAGAGACACAACCCTGATACACAGACAGACTCTAGGCACAAGTCACACTAGGCAACACACATGTTTATTTATACAAAGGGGGGAAACTCTTCTCTTTAGTTCTCCCTATAGCACAGTACCATAAACAGCACACAGCACTTTCTTTTCTTCTTCCTCTCCTTTCTGCCTCCACTCCTCCACTGGCAAGCTTTATCCTATCTGAGTCACCTCAAAAAGAAAGATTTACTCTAGCCCTTTTGTACAGAAGATCTCTGTTATCCACACAATTTATCATATTGTTCATATGGTATTTATAGGATCAGACAGCCTCCATTTCTTCCTTCTCTTTCATGATCATGAATGATGTGTGTGAGTTCATACCTACTAGGTTTTCCCCTATTTGTTTTAAAAGACACCTGGAAAGGGATTAACATTAAGTAAATCGTGGCAGTTAACATACTATTTTTTTGACTAACTAAAGGGAGAATTGTGGGAATGCAGGAAAGCAGATTGTTTTTCTGGGACGTCAGTGATTGTTTTAGAAGAGAGCATGGTGTCAGTGGGTCTAGGAGGGTCAGTCTGACCAAAGTGAGGGATCTGGGGCCCCACAAGGCACGAACAAACGGTAGGAAAGATATCTTTTGTGCATGGCAGTAATGGACCAGACAACTACATCACATACCCTACTTAAAATGTTAGGGCCTGTAACACCTCAGTGGGTATCTGTACACACTGACACCTATTGCAGCACCAATACCTACTTTTCTCACCACCCATTGCTTCAGATATTCTTGACCCTTATGCACAGGTACCTGCAACTGCAATGACACCTAGAATGACACCAATAGCAGGATGACTGGCCTTGTTTTAGGTTTTCAGAAATGTTTTGTTTCAATTAACTACACCATGATAGATGGATCAGTACATGGAGTCACTATGGCAAAAGGCTTTTGAAGGCATTTATGCAATGTGCTTTGCAATTGGGTTTGGGTCCTGTTCCTGCCTCATATTCATTGCTATTACCTTGACCAGCCAGAGATGCATAACAAAGGTTTTGGGGTCTGCAGAGGTTCCCTTATGCAGCATTTGGCATGAAACGCTCTACACTTCCTGCATTGACCACCATGTGCCACTTCTTCCCTGACCTGTACATTTACCAGATTTGCCTCCCATTGAGCACATCAGGGACATTGTCAGATGACAATATAGAGACTGCATGGTATGCCGTTTCACAAACACATAAAGAGCCTCTACCTGTCCATGCCAAAACATGTACAAGCCATTATTTCTATCTATTCTGCTGGATACCAAACACAGATTATTGCATGGTCCATATGCGTGACCAAGTTGTACTTCTAATCATTTACACCATGTATCATAATCTTCCATATAAATATCACTTTAATATTTCATCTCATGCTTTACTATATATTGCAATATTAATGGCCAGCAGTTTATACAGTATATATGAGAAGAGTCATATCAGAGAAATAAATACATTGGTAAATATTAAATAATGAAAATATAAAATTAATAAAATGTATTTCATCAAAAGCAAAAGTAATCATTAAGTAAATTATTTAATTTACATTAAGTTGGCATTTCATTGGGAGGTCTGATTTTTTACACTGTTGCACTTGAGACCCTGTATTAATTTATCTTTGGATGGTCAACTGTTCAACAGACAAAGTTGACATGTTACAATAACATGCCAAAACTGTGCTTACGTCCAAAAATAACTGCAATTAAAAAACTTTTAACATCATTAACAAATTTAATTAAGGGGGTTTCTTAGATGTGACTGGGATGAAAGTCAGAAGTAGGCTGCTATAGCTGGCAGTGCTTCACATAAGAATGAAGTTGCAATGTTAAGATAAAAATGGATTTGCAACACTACACTTCGCAGTAAAGGTTCGTTTGAAACTGACTTCTATCCATCCATCTATTCATTTTCCTAAACTGCTTATCTAGGGCAGGGTTATGGGGCAGCAGGAGTAAATGTTCAAGGTATTTGAGATTAAATCTCATTTTTTTAAATAGCAATCTGACAAATGCTACTTTGCAAGAAGCATTAAAAAACTAGCCAATTCACATGGGTAATTGTTATTCTAATTAATGAATTGACATATATTGAAAGTCACTTTGGATAAATTACATTAAAATGTAGTTTTATTTTATACTAGCCATCCCCCACGGCTTCGCCCGCGTATTAGTGAAACAGGACAGCGAGGAGGGCCCCGTCCAGCTCTCTACTCCTGACGTCACTCTTCCCCCTACCCTCGGCCCACAGCCTCTGTCTCAGATTAGTGTGAATATATCGCTCCTGCAAGTGAAATATGATTCTTAGCGCAATGAGAGAAGTTGTAAAATCAACTGGAATGTTCAAGCAAATTATAGAAAAAAAAGATCTAAATCCGTTAAGCAGTTCTCTCGTTCGCTAATTAAGCAGAGTTAAGGTTATGCCCTGAGGCAGACATGTGAGTGAGGAGGGCCCTGCCCCCTTCCCCGCTGCCCAATGGGTCTCTCTTGGATTTGTGCTAACAAGCGAACTATGATATTTAGCGCAATGAGAAAATTGCAAAATCAACGGAATGTTCAAGAAAATTATAGAAAAAAACCCAATCTAAATCCGGTAAGTAGTTCTCTCGTGAAAAACGGACAGACATACAAATGGGTCTAAAAAACTATATGAAATTTCGCGCTTGGACCACGAAATTTTTAAAACCGTTTCTTAGTGAGCACCTATGGGCCAAGGGTAACCTACATTCCAAATTTCAAGTCCCAAGTCCTCATGGTTTGGGAGATTTTGTGATGAGTGAGACAGTGGTATTTGCCTTTTATATACTGTATATAGATTATACCCAAGAGGCAACACACAGTCATTGTACATTACTATTTGTCTATTTTATCACATACACAGATCACTTAATCATTGATTGTTTTTAAATAAAGGCTGAAGCTCATACAATACCTATTATTAAAGCACTTTTGTCATCCTTGGATGATTTTTATAACATTTTTAACAATTTGAAACATCTTTCTACTATTAAAACATGCTATTTTCACATGTTTACAGTGTTTAAGTAATACCCATGCCTACAATTTGGGATTATAAAACCTAAAATTATTCTCCTTGTCATGTTATAAAATGTTTTATAAATCACTGGCAACTTTTCTACCTATCAATTTTGATTTGTTACCTCATAACCAATTAATCAAAACCTCTTAAAGGACAGCAGGGCGTCCAGTTCAGCACTTTTGTCTTGTTTGAAAATAATTGCTCGTTACTATCATAGCCACCAGCACAGTTATTTCATTTGCACTCTGGAATGAATTCCTTGAAATTAGTTTTGCCCTAAAGCAATGCTTAATTTTGTTGCTGGGAAAACTATCAACAAAAACTCCCACTGATTCTTGTCAAGAGTCTGTGATGATTTGTACTGTTCTTTATTGAAGGGGAAATTTGAAACAATGACAATAGTCATCAACATACCAGTTGACGGTTTTATTTGAAAAAAGAGTAAAAGGTAGGCTTCTTCCTTAATTTTGAAAAAGGGTTATATAGATTGATAATGTAATAAATTTTTCATGTAGTCCTCTAACATACATTCAAAAACAAAACAAAGTGTAATTATGAAACTATATTTCACATTTTAGCTTTTACTTGCAACAAAGGGCTTAGGTTACTGACAATCTGTATAAGTGTAGGTATACACATTATACATACATCTGTTAATATAACAGCCAGCATGAGATAAGAAAAATGGATGGATATATGGATGAAATGGCACTGTGCATTGTGTCGCTCCCTCTAAGTTGTGGAGACCTGGCTAAAGTTCCGGTCTGGGCATTGCTGATGTGAGGTTTGCCAGAGGTGTAATTAAGGTGAGATTAAGGACTACTGTTGAAGATAAGAGGCTAAATTCATGAAAGAGAAAGATTAGAGATGATAAGGGGAATGTTTTGGTGGTACAGGAAAGTTGGGCAATTGGGTGGGGTGAGCCACTAGGCAGACAGACATTTTCATTTGCATTTGCTGTTTCTTTTTATTTGGCTGTCCCTTGTACTTTTTGTAATAAACATGTCATACTAAATAACAGCAAGCATGGGTTTATGAGAGGAAGGTCCTACAAAACCAATCTTTAGATTTTTTTTGAAGAAGCAACCAGAAGAGTTGACAAAAACAGAGAATACAACATAATTTACTTTACTAGTCTTTCAAAAAGCCTTTGATACAGTCCTACATCAATGGTTAATTCTGAAACTAGAAGCTGTAGGCATCAGAGGTAACCTACAAAACTGGATCTCTAGTTGGTTAACCAGCAGGAAACAAAAAGTAGAAATAAGAGGAGAATGCTCTACATGGAGTGAGGTCATCAGTGGAGTCTCCTTGGACCCTTACTTTTCCTGCTTTATGTTAATGACATTGACTGTGACACTACAATTGGAGGGATGGCAGACAAAAAAGACATAAGCTCAGAACTGGACAAACACTTGGAAAATGCAATTTAATGTAGAAAAGTGCAAAGTGGTACATGTAGGCAAAAGGAACATCAATTATAAATACAAGATGGGAGACACTGTCAAATAGGAAGCAACCTCTGAAAAGGACTTGGGATTTATGTTGTTGACACAGCATTTTCATCGCCTAATCAATGTACAAAAGCAATTAAAACACAAATAAAATATTAAGTTCTGTCATAAAATCTGTTGAATTTAAGTCAAGGGATATTATGCTCAAATGAGATAATGCACTTAATAAGACTACATCTGGAGTATTGTGTGTAGTTCTGGTCACCATGGTACAAGAGGCAGCAGCATTTAAAGCTGTGCAAAGGAGAGCAACCAAGTGTATCCCAGGACTTAGGGATATGTCCTACTGTGACAGGCTCAGAAAATTATATCTGTTCAATCTCGAGCCGAGGATACTGAGTGGAGACCCAATCTAGGTATTTAAAATCCCCAAAGGCATTGATAAAGTGGATAGAGGCAACATTCTTTCATCTTAAAGGTGAATCACATAATTGAGGACATCAATGGAAATTAAGGGGAAGTGTGTTTAAGACTAAAGTCAGGAAGCACTTCTTTACACAAAGAGTTGTGGGAGTCTGGAACAAACTACCAAGACATGTAGTTGACAACCTTTAAGATGAATAAGGATGAGATATTGGCAGAGCTATTAGCTAAGCAAACGGGCTCGATGGACTGAATGGTCTCCTCTCGTTTGTCACATTTGTTTTATGTTTCTTCTTATATTTCTTATGTATGTCATCTTTCATATATTTGGACTCCTTTGCATTATTCAAATTGTGAAGAGATGCCAATGTATAATCAAATAAAATCATATTTTAGTTGTCACATAAAACCTATATATAAAGTACAATGTGTAGTGAGATATTTCATTTACAGAAGCTCAAGAAAAAATATATACTGTATATATTTATGAAGAGTGCATCTATGTTCCTGTTACCAGTGAGCAGAAAATTTGTCATGAACTCAGGTTCATTTAAAAGTTTTTCAGCAGGAAATACATTTTCTGTTATGATTTTTTAACACAGAATATTTTGATAAAAGTTCATTTAGGTAGCCTTTTTCAAAAGATTAAAATTATTGACATCATTAGTTTTAAGTTTATTACAACAGCATTTGTTTATTGATTAGGTTGCTACACGCATCTGAAGTTGCTGGGGGTGGACCTCTGGGGGGCATGGCTTATGTTCAGCATTTTGAATTTTTCACTGTCCAAATTTGTGGATACCTAAAGATTTATTTTGTGCATATTTTCACAAGTTTATTTTTAGTTTTGCCATTGATTTCCCCTATTGGTTTTGGTTTTAGTTTACAGTTCCTACTGGGTATACTGTACCTTGCTTGTCTATTTACTGGTCCTCGTATAAACTCTCTGTGCAGGCCAGAACACAGTTCAGTTGTGCAAAAATGGGGGATAAATTAATGAAAATAATGGTATTGTTTTGATTAAGGGAACACAATGCCACCACTGTGCGTCACAGTTGAAAGAGCCAATCTTAGAAAGTTAATATTTGATGTTCAATTCATTTAGTGTTTGCTTAATTTCAATAATAGAATAACAGTTTCTTATAGCTATCTACAATATGGTATAGCCTTTACTCCCTACAAGTTAACATGATAGATAGAACTTTCTTAGCTATATCTGTAGAACTGAGTGTTAATTAAGCCAGTGAGGAAATAGCCATACTGCTAGCATGGACTGTTATATATGTTTGCAAATAGAATAGGAGATGGCATACAGTTTTTTGACTGTGCTTATGTGTCTAATGTGTTTAACTTGCTTAACATGCCTCAACTAAGACGCTATGACCAAATGTAGAGAAGTGAAACAAGATATATAAGCCTTCAATAAAACTTTTCTTAAACAAGAACTTTTCCTTTCTTTAATGCCATTTTTTCTTTATTTTTGTGTGAACTGTTTTGCTTTGAAATTTTACTAAAACGTTTAAAACGAAGATATTTTGTCTGTGGAATTATTTTAAAACGCATCACACTGGTGCCTGAATCATCCTATGAAGCAAACTAAAAGCTGCAGAACTTTGGTAATTTTGCATAAATGCAGTACTGTGGTCCTTCAAATGACCCCTACTTCTTGCTGATATGTCATAGATAGTGTAAAAAGATTGAAATGGATACAGAAAGAGGTTTGGGGGCAGTAGCCCGTATACTTGAAACTGGCTGCCAAAAGCAAAGGTTGTGGTTCAAAGTTTTACAGACTTCAGTCCAGAACACGAACAAACAGAGAGGCAAAGATGGCGGTTTTAAAGTCAGACAGGGGAAGTGATGTTGTTGGGGCAGGAACTGGAAGTGTCATGCTGAGGGCCAGAAATTAAAGTAATGTCTTCGGGGTCAGAACTGGAAGTGTTGTCTTTGCCCCTGGAACCGGATGTGATGTCATCGGGCTTGGAAAACGGAAGTGATATTACTGGGCCCGGAACCAAAAGTGACATTCTCGAATCCAGTTAAAATTTCCTGTGGTCAGTCTGCCAATGAAAAGGAGAAAGGATCAGTGCACCCTGCCATCCCCAGGTCTGGTACAGAATTACCTTCATTTGAGCCTTTTAGCTGCCTCCCATGCGCACGTGTGTGACAATAGATAGACACAATGTAATCTGAACACACACCAGAATGACTTAAAATGAAGGGGATTAAAAAGAAAGAAAATGTCTGACTTGGCTGTCATAGTTGCTGTGAGCCATTATTTAGATAATAATCCTCTTTACTAAAACCCCTGTGTGCGTCCAGGTGTCCGAGTATGTTTGTCTTCCGGTGAAGTGCGCATGCACAGGGCCGCACATGTTCAGTCTCTCCCTGTGCATTCCCTGTGCAGAGAGAGAGAGAGAGACACACATAGGCGCACGAGAGACACACACACACACGCAGGCCTGCGAGAGACACACACACACACACAGGCGCACGTTGCATTGTTGCAATGTTACTTTTCTTGGTTGTTTATTAAATTACGGATTTTTCAAATGTTCATTTTTTTCCCTGTGCTTAAAACTCATTAAAAAAGTGTTTTTAGCGAGCAGTTCGTATCGCTATAGCGCGTACTCTTGCGGTGTTACTTTTCTCTGTTGTTCTCAGTGTTATTCAATGTTTTTGCATTTAGTTTACTATTACACTGTGCATTCTATGGTATCATTAACTATATTTGTGCTTAAAAACTTTAAAAAAATACATTTACATACAGTTTGTACAGTCTGGAACGGATTAATTGTATTTACATACAATCCTATGGGGGAAATTACTTTGGTTCACGACCAAATCTGGTTTCGACCAGAGTTTTGGAACGAATTATGGTCGTTAACCGAGGTTCCATTGTATTACTGTCAGAGAAAATTAAAGACATTTTACGGAAATATAAACCAGTATTACTGAGAGAGAAAATTAAAGGCACACAATACAGGGACGCATATTACAGCCACATACAAGGTCCCGTGCCATTTAACATAGACTGTTCCTACTAATGTTTATGCAGTACTGTTCTAGCGGCAGTTATTGTAACGGGCTTAATGTCTAGTAATAAATAATTCTTTGCATTTATATAGCGCTTTTCTCACTACTCAAAGCGCTCAGCAATTGCAGGTTAAGGGCCTTGCTCAAGGGCCCAACAACCCTTTTATGTATTGCTGTTGGTATGAAGGAGCCCCAGCAGCATTCTTGACACACTTCTGCAGAATAATTAGTTGGCTGAAAGTATAAAGTGCTAGTGTGCCAAACAGTTGATATGCACTATTGTTTATACTGGCAGACATTTTTAAAACATTAGATTACACTGGTTATTGACCTGTTCAAATAAAAGCCATTTTAGTCTATAATTTGCTTGAATTAAGACATTAAAGACTACTGCATTTGCCTAATTTAATGAGTTTAAAAGAACAGAGGTCAAGAAGACACACAAATCATGCTAAAAGGAGAATATTAGGAGAAAATCAGTGGACGCTGTTCTAGGATTTCTTCTGTTTTCTAAGGAGGGAGGCAGAAAACAACTGAGTGACTGTAATCTCTGTTCCCATCCACCGTGTCCCCATAAGACTGGACTCACTAATCCCATGTGTTGTACTGTTCAGAACCTGGATAGAGAGAATAATAATAATAATAATACATTTTATTTATATAGTGCCTTCCGCATGCTCAAAGCACTTACAGAATAAAAGAAAGAACGGCAGAGTATACAGTATATAGCATTGTACAAACCAAATAAATAAGTAAAGAAGATTACAACAGTGAATTCAGAGAAAAAATAGCCTAACAGACAACATAACTGATTGTCTAGAAGAAAGTGTAGAATTAAGGCGAATTTTGCGAAAATTGTTGATAGTTGTAGAAGAAAAGAGGCTGGGAAATAAAACAAAGTAAAGTTTAAAAGGACTAACTGAGAAGACAAGGCAGATCAAAATGACTAAGCCAAAACTACAAAATATTCTAAATAGGCATGCAAAGATACCAGTAATTTAAGAAAAACAAGTGTGAAGCAAAGGTTTTGGTTTATATGAGAAATCCAAATTACAGATAAAAGGGAACATGTTATGCCAGTACTAAAGTGTTGTACTGCTGATGTCAAATGTCATGTCAGGCAAAACCATGGCAACTGGGCAATGCATTCTCGTGATTGAATCACAAAATGGCAGCACCCATAGAAAAACTAAATATTGACACGATGTACAAATAAAAATTTAAAAATAAACTTTTCCCCAAAATATTAAGAAATTACAAAACCCACACTGAATGATCCTTAATAAGGAAAAATAGCCTTTCCCCCCCCCCAAAAAAAAACTAGTAAAGAACCCTGGAGTATGAAAAAATAATTTTCAGAAACTATGAATTCGCAGCATGTGTATATGTTAATTAGCCTTAATGACATACTTTACTAGATCAAGCCCAAACATTGAAATAAAATGAAAAGATGTAAGGGGCTCTTTAAAGTGACAGAGCAGGCAGACACTTGTCCCTTTTTTATCCCACTAATCTAGAGCTACAGGTTTTGCCTATGTGATTATTTCATGTTAATGATTTTGGTTCTGCTTGAGGACCTATTTCAAAGATGTTTCTCAGTGGGGGACATGGAAAGTCAATACCAAAACAAATAGAAACTAATTGTTGCCTGCTGAACTTGACTTGGAAAGAAGATGAAAAGTAATCAAGATTCTTTTTCTCACAAAAGTCCCATTATATGCTGTAAGAAATAGAGACTTGAACAGATAAAGAGTTGGGATCCCAGCTGAAATTGCCCATTTAATAAGATGAAAAAAGTAAGGGAAAAAAAAAAATTAAAAATAGAGACTGTCTAGTCAAAATTATGGCTCCCTCATCCCTCAAACGGTTGCTTCCTACAAAGATGATCTGACCTCTCTAGTAGTAGGTTCATCGATGAATGGTCACTTCCAGTCTGAGTGCTTCTTGAAGTCCAGATGAAAGTGGTATTGTGGTTTTTCCAGGCATGTCCTCCTATTCTAAGGTTAGGGAGAGTAAGTAATTTAACAGTTGTGTAATAGCCTGATTATTCCCCCATTTCTTTCCTGAACCATGTGTCTAACAATACATATATATTATTAATCTTGATATATGGTGAACTCCTTTATTTTAGTGCTAACCACCATGTGAGGTGAACATCCCCAGATTGCTCCCTGTGCTCCTTTTAATATTACCCCAGAAAAACAGATGTGGATTTAGGCTGCTTAAATCACAGCTGATACTCTTTACATACAGTATGTACCTCTATTGCCTATGCCTTGACACCATAAGTAAATGCCTTAAGTTAATTTTAATATCTGTTGCCCTTAGTGAGGGTCAAAGGTTGTCATTTGTACAGGATATACCATACCATACCTTTCACAAACTTACTTAATCTAGTTTGGTGATTTGTTTCTTAACAAAGCAGGAAAAAGCTCTAAACAGGACAGTAATCCATTACATTCATTGCTGGTTTAGAGTTAAAAATCAGGGTAGCCGAAAGGGAAAACACAGGACATGCAAACTCCTCATTATCAATGACAGGGGACAGGATTTGTGAAGCAGTGACAATAACCACTGTGCTACAATGTCATCCTTATTTCTATAGGGAAACAGATCAAAGTAGAAAGAATTGTTGCTGTTTGATTTATAGCAAAAGGAAAGAGTGGACGAAAGCACAACAAAAAAGACACTGGCCAGAAAATCAGCCCACACAGAGTTCTCTGCCTTTTTCTTTCAATCCTGTATCTCTTACAGAAACTCGTAAGTTACTGAGTTCTGGTCGTGAGTGAGATACCACATTCTGGAGCTTACCCTTTTTATGATGTCCCAACCGGAGGGGAACGAGGCGTCCACTGGACATCATGGTCAGGTTTAGGTGCCCACATTGGGTGTCTTTTTGATGCTGTGGAAGAAAGAGAAGATACTGTTAGCAACAGTTCCCACTCTCACCCCAAAATGGTATCACTTACCTCATTTAAGCCTGGAAGATTATCATAGTCTCACATGTATGACAATAGGTATATAAAAACGATAAAAATAAACATACTCTTTTAAACATTTTCAACATAATAAAGTATAGTAAACTTGCTTAATGCAACAGAATTGCCGTATTGTATATATCGATTACAGATTTTCTTTTTCATTCAATGACATTTATCAGTTGCCATTCTTATTCATAAATTGAAACCACGACCCACGTATGCAATTTTGCAGTATATACTTTTGTCATCCATTTTGCAGCTTCAGTAATTCTCTGAAAAAATTACACCATCAGTATTGTGCACATTATATCAATCTTTTCCCAGTTATTTTAAACACAATAGCTGACTTCAGCTTGATACTTAAAAAAAAGTGTGTCTTACAGAGTTCTCTCCCACATTGCTTAAAACGCTTCCAGTTCTGAGAAGTTGGAAAAAGTCTGCTCCAAAATGTATAATATTATCATTCTTATTGTAACTATTTTGAACACATTCTCTAACACTATATCTCTCTTATCTTTCAATTTGTGCATCTCATACTGTAGGTCGAAAACTAATGAGCCAATGTCTATAATTTTTATTCCAAACATAAGAACAGGTTTTTTTACATGTTTCTTGTTTTTTCAACAAACACATTGCTGAGGTTTTCAGTAAAATGAGGAGATCTCTATCAATGTTACAGCAAGTACACATTGTTTTTGATTCAAGTTTATGAGGGAACACAGATGCCCTGTGCACAGCAGACATTCTGCACATGGTTTGAGTCATTCTCATTATGTTGCTGATTTGTGACCAGATTCTCCAGATAGACAGATGGTAGTCTTTAACTGGTGTACATCAAATGAAACATTTGAAGAAAATGATGACTATGCAGTGCAGATTTTGTAGATCACATACTGGTTGGACAAGCACCATTTACTTTCCTCCTCTGTGCACCATCACAGCTTAGCTAAACAATACTGTCTTGATCTACTTACAGTGCTCTCTATACTGTGTATTAAAAAACTATATTAAGTTTATAGGTTTATACAATCATTGTTACATGTACAGAGTATAGTGACATTTTTACTTAAATATGCTAATCAACACCATGATTAGTAATGAAATTGCTAAAAATTAAAAAGCCACGTGTCACTTGCTCTGGTGAGGAAGCCACATTGACATCACATACAGTATATGCATCCATGAATCCATGAAGGAGTATCATCCTTCTCAGCCTTCATCCTGAATGGCACAATATTGGGCAGACTGAACATTGCACAGCTATATCACCAGTTCATGGTAAAGTGGAGTTTATCACAGCTACAGAATGTATGCATACTAGCAACTAATCAATCTAACATGCATGCCTGTGGAGTAATCAAAAACACGCGACAACACCCTTGAAGATATAACATAAAGGTTGTAAGATAAAGAAAAAGACAAGAGATTATCAAGGGTTGGGGCACCAGCCAGTGACCCTTTTATAATTGGCAAAGAAAAAATAATAAAGTGACTTATTTAAGATGGCATTGGAGTCGGTTAAGAACGGGCAAGGCAGAAGAGGTGAGTTCTGGAGATTAGAACCCAAAAGTGATGTCACTCATCTTCTTGTTGCCAGTCATCAGATCTGCAGAAGAAAGGAGAGCAGATACATTAGACAAAAGTGTGAGAAGGTGTAGACAGTGACCAAGTTGGATTTCAAATACAGGTTCCTGCAGCCGCCATGCTCCTCCCATTACATGCTAAAATAGATTAATTCGAAACTCTGCATTTACAATTTACTAGACTTAGGGGACAAATGTTCTCTATGTCCAAAATCCTTTATTTAGCTCAATTGTCCTGACAAAAGTAAAAATCCAAACGTTTTGTAATTGGCACACTTAACACGGAAACAGGGATGCAGGAAGTGATCAGTCTTATTGTTGGGTTTCAAACAGCAGTTCTGATGAAATTTTTGGTGAAACATAACATTTTCAAACCTGTTTATTCCATTCAGAATATAAAGGGGAATGATCTGCAATGGTAGCTAACTAAACAAGCAAGGAGGACTTATATATCTCTCTGTGCTGATCTGAGTTCTTCTGGGAATTACTGGAAATATTACTTAATCATGGTCATGTTTCTCTTACTAGCAAATTGTGTTCTTTTCCTGAGTTTGACTTTTTAAACAATTTTTTAAACATTTTCAATCACTATCACTCTGGCTTTTGTGTCCTAGCTAAGCATTTTCTGCACTTCCCAGGGTTTACTTCAGTATGTCTTAGTTATTCAGATGCTAACTGTGTTGTACTCTATTATAATATGCTGCAACATACCTGTATAAGAAATATTTTTGTTTCTTTTCAAGATTCAAGATATAGGCATTGTATTGATAAGATGGCTATGAAGATTTTTAGTATACATACAACCACAGAAGGTGTAGTATGCTGCCAATTTGTCACCAGCTTGCACATTAAATCCTGAGTATAGTCAGTTTGGTGTACAATAGTTAATGACTAGTAAAGTGTCCTTTCACATTATTTCCAAAGGTCTGCTGCTGCCTTCATTCTTATAATACTTTTCCATGTCTGATCTGAAATTTCTGCCAAGATGTTATTTCCAGACGTTTAAAGCAAAATGGCCACAGTGGCTCTGCCCCAGCTGTGTTGCAGAACAACTGAGGTATTTTGGGAATTCATTTTGGCTCAAGCAGAATCAGACCTTGAAAATTCAAATATAAGCAAAAACAGAAAGAGCAAATGATGGCAATGGTTTAAAGGTAGAATATCTTTTGTGTGGCCAAGTGTTTTAAACATGTGCAACATAAAAAGCAAATAAGATAAAGCAATATATAGCTAACTTGTATAATTTTACCAGTTTTACAGCTTGAACTATATGGCATTAGCAAGAACCATTTTCCAAAATCACTTGGCTAAGGAATAATACAAATGCTACCCAGCTGGTAGTAGATATGCAGAGTAGACCTTTTGTAATCTAGAACATGAAACCTGGTAGGCCTAAAAAAACCGTGGAACATTGATGTAAATCAGCCTTTGTAGCTGTTTGGGATTTGCCATGATATATCCCTCTTAATCTAGTTAGCAAAACCCTAAATTAGTTGAAAAATACTGTATAACACCCTTTATATCATAACTGGACAAAACATTTATTTTTTTCCAGTTGATTTCTGTTTTATCAATGCTATAAAATTAAATACAGCATTAGAACATTAGAACAATTTTGAAGGGAACAGGCCATTCACCCTAATAAGCTTGCCAATCCTATTAACCCAATTTATACAAATTTACATCAAATCAAATTTTGAAGGTGTCAAAAGTCCTACATTCTATCATTCCACATGGTAGTTTATTTTATGTGTCTATGGTTCTCAATTTTAAGAAAAAAATTATGATGTTAATTCTAAATCTATTTTACCCTTAACATGTTTTCATATGTGTCCCCAACTTCTGATTAAAAATACATCTTTAAAGAAACAGCCAGAATCCAGTATACTAATTTTTTTAATAGTATGACAATACAATCATGTCACTTTTGAAATATCACTTGTTTAAACTAGTTAAGGTTCAACTATTTCAATCTTTCCTCCTAGCTGATACCTCGCAGCCCTGAAGTCAGCCTAATCACTCTTCTCTGTACTTTTTCCTTAGTGGTGCTATGTCTTTTTGTAATCTGCAAACCAAATCTGCACACCGTACTCCAGATGAAGCCTCACCAGTGCATTCCATAGCTTAGTCATAACCTCTTTTGACTTGTACTCTACTCATCATGCTGTATAACCTGTCATCCTATTAGCCTTCTTGATTGTTTCTGTACATTGTCCGGAAGTAGATAATGAAGACTCCACTGCAACTTCTAGGTACTTCTAAAAAAGTATACTTTCCAGTTTAAAATCTCCGATTGTATATACAAACCTAGCTTTTTTATTTACCATATGTAATACAGTATGTTACATTTATTTACATCCATAAAAATACATATGTTATTTGACACATATACAGTGCATCCGGAAAGTATTCACAGCGCATCACTTTTTCCACATTTTGTTATGTTACAGCCTTATTCCAAAATGGAATAAATTCATTTTTTTCCTCAGAATTCTACACACAACACTCCATAATGACAACGTGAAAAAAGTTTACTTGAGGTTTTTGCAAAACACATGTACATAGGTATTCACAGCCTTTGCTCAATACTTTGTCGTTGCACCTTTAGCAGCAATTACAGCCTCAAGTCTTTTTGAATATGATGCCACAAGCTTGGCACACCTATCCTTGGCCAGGTTCACCCATTCCTTTTTGCAGCACCTCTCAAGCTCCATCAGGTTGGATGGGAAGCGTTGGTGCACAGCCATTTTAAGATCTCTCCAGAGATGTTCAATCGGATTCAAGTCTGGGCTCTGGCTGGGCCACTCAAGGACATTCACAGAGTTGTCCTGAAGCCACTCCTTTGATATCTTGGCTGTGTGCTTAGGGTCGTTGTCCTGCTGAAAGATGAACCGTCGCCCCAGTCTGAGGTTAAGAGCACTCTGGAGCAGGTTTTCAACCAGGATGTCTCTGTACATTGCTGCAGTCATCTTTCCCTTTATCCTGACTAGTTTCCCAGTTCCTGCTGCTGAAAAACACCCCCACAGCATGATGCTGCCACCACCATGCTTCACTGTAGGGGTGGTATTGGCCTGGTGATAAGCGGTGCCTGGTTTCCTCCAAACATGACGCCTGGCATTCACACCAAAGAGTTCAATCTTTGTCTGATCAGACCAGAGAATTTTGTTTCTCATGGTCTGAGAGTCCTTCAGGTGCCTTTTGGCAAACTCCAAGCGGGCTGCCATGTGCCTTTTACTAAGGAGTGGCTTCTGTCTGGCCACTCTTCCATACAGGCCTGATTGGTAGATTGCTGCAGAGATGGTTGTTCTTCTGGAAGGTTCTTCTCTCTCCACAGAGGACCTCTGGAGCTCTGACAGAGTGACCATCGGGTTCTTGGTCACCTCCCTGACTAAGGCCCTTCTCCCCGATCGCTCAGTTTAGATGGCCGGCCAGCTCTAGGAAGAGTCCTGGTGGTTTCGAACTTCTTCCACTTACGGATGATGGAGGCCACTGTGCTTATTGGGACCTTCAAAGCAGCAGAATTTTTTCTGTAACCTTCCCCAGATTTGTGCCTCGAGACAATCCTGTCTCAAAGATCTACAGACAATTCCTTTGACTTCATGCTTGGTTTGTGCTCTGACATGAACTGTCAACTGTGGGACCTTATATAGACAGGTGTGTGTCTTTCCAAATCATGTCCAATCAACTGAATTTACCACAGGTGGACTCCAATTAAGCTGCAGAAACATCTCAAGGATGATCAGGGGAAACAGGATGCACCTGAGCTCCATTTTGAGTTTCATGGCAAAGGCTGTACAAATACTTATGTACATGTGCTTTCTCAATTTTTTTATTTTTAATAAATTTGCAAAAATCTCAAGTAAACTTTTTTCACATTACCATTATGGGGTTTTGTATGTAGAATTCTGAGGGAAAAAATGAATTTAATCCATTTTGGAATAAGGCTGTAACATAACAAAATCTGGAAAAAGTGATGTGCTGTGAATACTTTCCGGATGCACTGTATGTCCAAGTCTATATTCTGTCCAGATCCCTTTGTAGTGATATTTTTGATTCTACTTTAAATAAGATTGAACATAGCTGTACAGTGGCTGACCCTGTGCTCTGACCACTAAAGGTCACACAAAAAGAAAATTTCCCATCGGGAATTAATAAAGTGTACCAAAATAATTTAGTATCATCTGTAAACTTATTCAGACTTTTATTTAAATCCCTATTAAGGACATTTACAGCATGCACATGTGATGAAGTGAGAAAAGGGCCATGGCAGTGCAGGTTCTAGGATAAAAACAGAGCAGCTCAGGTTCTATGGGTGTAGGTGTGTGATGCAATGGAACTGTGAGGCTGCAGGGTGTGGGTGTTGGCCAGGAGCTTATTGGGCTTAAGATCTCTAGAGCAACAATGAAGGCAAGCATGGATACTCTGGATCACTGGCTGAGGCAAACATACATGGCCACAAAGAAAGATGACCAGGATCCTGTTGAGATTTAGATTGTTAGATAAATCATTTATGATTTGTACAAATCAGAATACTGTATAAAAATGCACATTACAAATAACATTCTATAAGCAAAATGTCACAAGGCATAGTGAAGCTGCAGCATGCAAGAATTTTTGTTATAGAATGAATGATACTTTGGCATAATGGAATTTTGCCAGAGGTAGGACAGTGTTTTGTCTGCGAGTGGAGGATGTTCTAAAATGGATAATGCATGGGGGAGATGTTTCACTAATAAGTTGAAAGTGGATGCCCTAATATGTACACCATACCCCCACCAAAGCCCAAGGTGACTTTTGATTAATACACCTATTACTGCCATTAGATGCTTGACCTTTTTCTTAATAACTGCTTTAATTAATGTACTTGAGATGCATGTTAAGCTGACTGGCAATAGTTAATAGGATCAGCATGATCCTCAGGTTTCCTCAGTGTTCAATGAATTTATAAGAACACATATCAAGGGCTTATATATATTGTATACCGTATGGACTCACTAACTTCCTTATGCACTCTGTAATAAATAATATCTGGCCCTGGTGTTTAGATAGTTTCAGCCTTCTTAATCTAAGCAGCAATTCTTCCTGTACACTATCTAAATCACTATGTATTTAATAGTGCCTTTAGACATAGCAATTTTCATCTTAACTATAGATATTCACTACTGAAGACATATATTGCCATTTAGAAAAGTAAATGACAACAGCAAGTCACACTAAATGTGTAACTAAGGAACACATTGCTTAGTTGTTCCATTGTTATGAATTGCATAGATAAATGATGTTTAATCAAGCAAACTTTAACCCATTATGCAGTTTGTACTATGCTGTTAATAAATATCAGATAACTCATAATAAGCCAGTGTGTTGAGTCACATCACCTACTGTGCTTATTTTTCTTTGTGCCCAGATTGGGGTGCCTTATTGTGTACATATCCCTTGGGGTTCTGCTTTTCTATCTCAGTTCAAAAATATGGTCTAATATGATTGTAAACACTACATTATCTGTTCATGTGTCTGTATGCCCCTGCATCTTATGGTCAGTGCCTGACTAAAGTTGAGTCCCATATCTAGTGTCAGTGTACGTTAGAATCGACAATTCTAGCTGGTAAAAAGACAAACAAACAAAAAAATAAATAAAAACAAAGAGTGATATAGTTTAGAGAAGGACTATAATGTAGAATGTTAAAAATGTTAATAAAAACAGTTGGATACATAAGTGAACAATTATATGTAAATTGGTCTGTTTTCAGCAAGAGAAGATTAAAATGTTGAAGCCAAAAAAACTCATAAAACAGACGTGTGCGGTAACTTAATGTTTTGTGGAAAAATAGCGCTGGCGATTCACATACGAGGCCCAAATTTAACTGCTGCAATTCATCTACTGATAATAGATCCATCTGCATTAAAAAGACTTTGTTATGCTTGCATAGCTTTCATTCTTGTGTTAATTGCATCAGTGTTTCATCTTCTGTGTACTGTCGGCACTTGAAACTTATTACTACATCTTCATATGGGCTATTGACAATACATGTTCAGGAATGAATATTGGCAAAGTACACAGGTAGAAAATTATTCAAATTGCTGACATAACAAACTGTTCTGCTTTAAATTAAGAACATCATCTACGATGCTCTTCATTTATTGTGAAATTGATGTAATTATTGTAACTTAAGCTGAATATTAATTGGAAACACCAATTAATTAATTTAACAGTAATAATTTAATACAATATACCTTAAATACAAAAACATTTTTAATTGCCTAAAAATAGTTTTAACTGTGTGTTTTTGTAGCAAGATGCAATAAGCCAAATGATAAAGGAGAATTTCATTGGCTTTGAGACATGTGGCTAGTTAGCAATGAATAATAAAAACTGTATATTCAATTAACCTTTTGCGAGATAAATTCCAAACATAATGCACACTCTTAAAAATAAAGGTGCCAAAGTGGTTCTTAAGAGCAGGGGTCGCCATCTCCGGTCCTGGAGGACCACCATGACTGTAGGTTTGCATTCGAATTCCTTTCTTAATTAGTGACCTGTTTTTGCTGCTACTTAACTTCTTTTGAATTAATTGTAGTTGACTTGTTTAAAGATTTGTTCCCTGAATTTCTTCCTCGTTCCTCTGAATTGCTTCATTTCATTCCTTAAATGGCACCCAAACAGAAAAGAAATGTGAAGTGAATGAGCCAACAGAAGACCAGCTAAGTGAGGGCCTTAAACTCCAACTAATTTCAATCCAACCAGTTGCTTAATTAAGCTCTGATTCTTGTTGTTAATTAAACCCGTTGTTTATTTCCATGGCTTGTTGCTGCTCTCATTGTGCAACACCAGACATTTCGATATTTTTGATTTTCTCTTTTCTAAGAGCATCTCCAGATACAGGAGCAGCTCCACTGACAGACTGAGGAGATCATTCCTCCCCCACACTATGTGACTCTTCTATCTATCTATGTGACTCTTCTATCTATCTATCTATCTATCTGTTCAAATGTTTTGTGGATCTGAGCAGATCATCATTCCTGAGACCTTCACCTTTCCTTCTCAGATATTGTATGATGAACACAATACTGTATGCTGGTCATGTTTTGGTTCGTTTTGTATCTTATTATTGTTTGGCGGCTAATTAAGGAAAAAGAATTAAACAATTAAACGGGTCAAAGTCTTCAAGAGCAAGTCAATTAAAATGAATTCAAAAGAAGTTAATTAGCACCAAAACCAGTTCACTAAGAAAAGGGTTAGAAAAAAAACCTAAAGCCACGGTGGTCTTCCAGAACTGGACCCCTGCTTTAGAGTAATGTCATAGAAAGAACTTTTATTTATTTAGATCTGTAACAAGATCCATACAGTAAATAACCATGAATAGATGTTAAAAGATTTGTGAAATACCAATAAGTCATGATTTTTACTCATCCTGCATACAATGCCAAAAATAGTCCACGTTTTCCTGATCTACTAGTGTCCTGTTAGGTAGCCTACCATACATTAAAGCTTTCAGTTTTTTTTTTTCTAAATAGTAGGATCATTTTCAAAGCACAAAGAATCAACTTTATACATAAAGAATTCTTCCCAGAATGGAATGGTACTTTGTCAAGCAGTGGTTCTACAATGAACCACACAACACTATAAAGAAATATAAACTGCCTTTCAAGAACCATTATTTATAAGAGTGCATAGTAAAGTCTAAAATCAGGGACAAACTTTTAAATATTGAGATTGTTTAGGAGTGATGCAACAGGATTAAATGTCTGCTACATACTGTACAATGTAGAATATAAATTCAGGTGTAAAATTTTGTAAATGAACAATACGTTGCATACTTTTGGGTCATTCACATTACATGGTAGCTTAGATGAAATGGTCATCTGGACTAAAGGACAATCACCAGTCCATTGCTCTGTCTACAGGCTGTGTTTTCAGTCCACTAACTCTGAAACCAATCAAGAAAGCAAGACATGAATGGTTCACAGTGCAACCCTCTCTTCCACTCATCTAACTGTGGAACTCAGTGCAAGACACAGATTAAAACAGACATGGAGAATTTTTTTTAAAAAAAGAGGTTGGGAGACTCTCTGTTAATTTTTCCAACAGAAGGCAGCAGTGTAAAAGAAAACTAGCGATTAATGAGTGAGTAACTTCAGAATGATCAAGAGCATACACGTGATCACCTTAGCGGTCTGTTTACTACGACCGCTTATGATGGTGCACAAGCCAAGACAGCTCATCACAACATTTAAATTAAAAGAAATGTTAAATGATTTGATAAGTACCTACCATGGCAGGGCAGGGTAAGTTGAAAGATTATGAAACAAGAAGACGTTATAGTTAATGGACTTATTTTTATTTTTTTTTTAGTATAAGGTGTTCAATCTAAACTGTTACATACTTTACTTTACAAGGACACAAACTTTCAAACATATGCAGAGAGGAGTTAACATTAAGTAGAAAGCAGTGAACAGAGCTGTAGTTATGACTAAAACACAGCTTTATACTGTGTTATACCATCATACATTCTTAATTTGTGTCAAGGATCGCTTAAGGGCAATGCATAGTAGGTGACAGGCTGGAGGACAAAGTAGCTACAGGGGCACCAGAGAGTCAGAGGGACAGCACAGCATCTTTACAGACTCTGCCTTTAATGTCAATCAATATGCTGTTTTACTTTATTTGCAAATCTTTTGGGAATATTTATGTACATGAAGTGAATGGAGATACTAGGATGGTTGGTGGTTGGGTAATTTTACTGAGTCCATCTTGACACAAGTTCAAGGCCAGTTTTAAATCTTGTCCATCGATGAGTATCACTCTCTACCTTGTACATCATAAGGTATCACTGGCTCCCTTTCAAGTTTTTCAGCAACCTGTTCAAAAATATGAGTAATTTAACCTCCAGGATAAAAACTGAAGAGTCTGATTCTTCCTCATATATGTTCTCCTCGTTAACTTGAGAATCATTGCCTTTAACTCAATAAGTCCCTTCTTAGGGATTTCCAAGATGTTGCTATAAAACAACCTGTCAGTCACATTGCAGTCACATTTCCCACATTTCAGTGACTTTGAAACCACCATGAACAGACTTTCATTTTCGAGAGGGGAAGAAAATGTTATGGTGGAGCTGAAATTGCTACTGAAATACATATCAATTATGATGTATGATTTTGGGCAGTGTTGTGCCTTACAGGTTGGCTAAGTCTGCGATTGAATAGAAAGGGCTGCATAGTGGTATGGCACTGGACTGTCTGGCCTATCTCATTTTCTTCAAATTAAGAAAGCATATATCTAAATTTTATCATATCTTAATGTACTTTCAAAATACATCTATTATCTATCTCAAAGAATGATGCAGTGTGAAAGCTAGAAAAATACATTTAAGAATTTATTAAAGATTAAATAATCCAGTTCATGGTATAAGGCCATTTAGAGGGGAGTGGAAGTAATCCATTTAACAGGTACAACATCCATGCCAAAGAACACCTGCTTGTGAAATATAGAAACAGGAACAGACATTAAGTCAGTAACTGAGATTTAAGTCTTTTGCCAGGAAGGCCTCTAGTGTTGGTTTGACTTTGACAGGATTGAGGCAGCTATCGGAGATACATCAAGGTTTTACTTTTCAATCTACTTTAGCAGGAAACCTTTAGCATTCACATAAGTCTTGAGAATAACTGTTTATCAGTCTACCTTGTGAACAAATATGTTTGTCTCCATCTGAAGATCTGTATCACTGCAGATTTCTTGCAATAAATTTGATAAGAACTTTTCATGGAGGTTTAGTATTGTATAGGTAGGAATCTGTGGAAAGTGGAAAAATGCACTGAATCTTCTTTCATTTCATAGAGTTGATTAGTGAGATAAGTAATGAAATATGTACTCTTCAGGAGTGACAAAGTACAGTACTCTCACCCATACCAATTGAAATCAACAAAGTTGCGATCAAATTTAAATATCTGACCTGATTTACACTAACCGGCTGTTAGAGTCAGCATGATGTTCTCAGACTGTAAGTTCTAGAGGCACATTATGCCAAGATCATGTTTAAGATGTTTTACTGCAATATGACCTGGACTAACTGCCATCAATGAAGGAACTATGAGCTCCACTCTGTATAAGGAGATTGTAAAGGAGATAGTCAAACCTTTGGATCAGAAGCTAAAGTTAAAATAGAATTTAATCATAAAGATGTGAAGCAGAGATCAAGATTGATGAACTATGAACACAACTGGAATGAGCCTCCTGTGGAGAAACTACTTTGTTGTTTGAGAATCTATCCATGAACCCAGTTACTCACTTCAGCTGAAAGAATTCTACTTTGGCTTGATTGGCTAGGATGGTTGCTTTCTACTCTCCATATGGAGTGGGGACTCAAATTTACATCCAGGAAACCCAATAGGGACATCTCAGAATTACATCCATGCCATGACCTGGACTTTCCAAAGATAGTCCACAGGTATAAGGTTCTGCAAGAGGAGAGTGTGGCAAGGTTCAAGTGAAACAGTCCTATTGCAAAAAGACCTCCTTGCAGTCAAAAGCCTGATTAGTCTCCTGCGTTGAAGGAGTTCTCCTTTGGCACAGCTGGGTAAGACAACTGCTTTACATTCTTTGTGATAAGAGACGATCCAAGCATGTGTTTCATGAACTTAGAGGGTTGACTTTCAATGACAAAGATGTCCCCATGAAGATAATCTCATTACACTAACTTCAATTGCTTATTGCACATGCTATGTCTACCTGCAATCATGTACTACCAGAAAGAAGGCTCATGAAAAGTATAGATGGATTATCAGAAATGAAACAATGTGCTTACATTACATTAAATCAGCAGGATTGAAAAGATATAAATGCTGACCAGAAGAGATGTGTCAAAGGCTAAGTTTCTCAATATATGGATATGTTTTGTAATCTATTAGTAATTTATTAAGCAACAAGAAGCAAATTTGAAGGAAAGTGATGTTGAAATCCTGTGCAATGTTTAAGTGGTTAAGAAAGTTGTTTTTTAATTTTTAGGTTTGATTCTTATTCCTAAATATTTGAAGTGAGATCAAGTAAATCTACATTAGTGAGGTTATTATAAGAGGGAAGACTGCATCATTTATTAAATCTCATTTATGTAATTTTGGCAAATAACTCTCCACAACCATGTGCTATTCCTACAATCCCTCTTCCAACTCCATCACTTCCTCTAAACAAGCTGTCCCTCTAGGCCAAAGAGGAAATACTGCCAAGGAAGGCAAATGTATTTCTACATCCAACTCTTCCATTAACCATTACTTGGGCTGACTGATCCTGCTGAAATATCACACAGTATATTAAAACATTCTTTGTTTATTTAATGTGTTGTGTAGCATCTTTCGTAATTTTTACCTTTATAACATGTATATCTGTTGAGATTCATGTTATTATTTAACTTGAATAAAATATTATTTTTAACTTTTGTGGAAATTAATATACACAAACTTTGATATGCTTTTAAAACCACTATTTATTACAGTGGACAATGAAGATTTTGCTTTATGAACACGTTTGGGTGTATCTTATGGATTTTGGCATGTTGATCACAAAAATCACCTAAAACTTTATTATCACATTCTATCTTTTTTCAATTGCTCATTTTTGGGGATTTCCTTTCATATTATAAAAGTGCATTATCAGTGCAACAACTACAATTCAAACTTCTGTGGTGATGCAATAGTAGGTGCTCTGCTCATAGGAATGCAGCTCATATATATATATCAGCTTCAGCTGTTTCATTTATGAATGGAAGAGTCATGCTAACACTAGAATCCTTGAAGCTTACAATTTTTTTTTATTGCCCCTGACCTTGTTACACTTTCCTATCATATGCCAATAAGTTCATAGCTCCTTATCACTGCGCTAAAAGCCCACTTTTCTTTTGCAAATGTGTGGTTTAGCTGAACACAACTTGCTACACTCCCACCTCTCATTCAGTCAGATGAAGGCATCACCCTGCTGAAATCCTCACAGTTCAAGTCTGTGCTGAAGTGTTTATCTGGTGATGCGCTTGTATGGAATTATATAGTGTGAATTAGACGCTATATAGCGCCCAACCCGGCACAGATTCACACTGAGGCACGTGTAAAAAGACACAGGCTTTTATTTTTCTTCAGCTGGAGGGCACGTCTTCCCCGTAATCCCTCCAGCCACAACACAGTCCCAAAAGCACTCACAGTAACAAAACACAATCCTTCTTCTGGCAACCTTGCCCTCTTCCTCCCGATTCTGACCCTGAGTGGTGGTTGCCGGCCCTTTTTATAGTCCACCCAGAATTGTTCCAGGTGCTTGACCACCTGGTTCCAATTGCCCTTCTGGGTGGGGCGGTGGGGCTGAGGAGCTGGGCTGTGGAATACATGCATCACCCTCTGGTGGCCACACCAGCTCCCAACTGGGCTGTTGAGGACTCCATCTCCCATGGATCCCTGCGAGAGGTTGAGGCATCACTGCCGGCCAGGGAGGCTGCCACCAAGCGCCCCAGGGGAGGTTTCGAGCTGCCCATGGTTGCTCCCCGGAACATATGCAGCAGGGGCGTCCTGGACAGTCATGGAACCTGGCCGCCTGCCACAATAGGTAATAAAATATCGTGATTTGAAATACATACATTTCATGTGTGTTCCATGTCTACAACAATTTGTGTAAATACAGAATGAAAGAGGAAATGCGAGGCAAGAAATGTGTTAAAGACTCTCATTACATTAAAAAGAACTGGCTGTTCCAGAAGCATTTAGTGAAAGGAAAAAAATGTGTGGCACATAAACCACTTGTTGACCAAATAAAGATATTTTTCAGTCTTTTTTATACAAAACTTTGACTGATGAAAAATTTTTTGTGAAAGAGATGACCACGGAAGGAGAAGAATTTTGATATTTGATGAAGTAAGGGATTTTTGTTAGTCCATAAATCAGGCACATCATCAATGACAGACGATTCGAAGATCTGCTGATGGGGCCGAAGGAAACTGCATGGAAGGCATTCAAGGATGCTGTTGGGAATTTTCTTGGAACTACATTACAGAGCATCAAACTATGTCCAGTTGTTTGACAATATGCTTCAAGCATACAAAATCATAAAGTACAATATTAATTTTCTGTATTTACATTTGGACATGCTCAGCACAAACATAAATCAGCAGTAAAGATTTTTTTAGGTCAATTGAACTAATCTATTGTGTAAGCATCTTTAAGCAATTAAACACTCTTAATTCAATAAAAAATTAACATAAAGCTTCTCCAAATTCCTGTGTGATACAGTCAATCGGAAATTATACTTGTGTTTAGTTTGAAGCTGTCTGTCATAATCACCACAAATCTTTGAGGAAGCAACAGTTAAAAAAACATGCTGTACTGGTAAGTGTTGGCCTTACATGCGTTCCCCTGTTTTCTGTAATTATACACTTACTGCTAGAGTGTGCTTAAGAAAGCAAGACACACAAGACACTAGTTAGCCGGGGGCTATATTTAATACTAATTTCAAACTACAAAAAGCCTGTGAAGTAGAGTTTTATCACTTCAACTGACCTTATACAAACTCTTCTTTTTCTTTCATTCTCTATTACTGTATACCCTACTCATTTAATTAAATGAAAGAGACATTCATTCTTTTTGATTCTGATCTTTGTAGTCTGGACTGGAGTTCTGGAGTATTTGTTGGATCTTCAAGGATATGTTCTGTGTAACACATCTATACATGAAAGTCTTCATAAATCAAATGCTTTTTTATGGCACTCTTGACCCTCACTAATTAACCTTCTTGAAGTTAACCCTCAGCAAGACATGGCGCCGGAGATTCAATGTAATTACGGTTAAACACAACTCAGACTCAGGGTGATATATTAAGATCCGATTTACATTTTTACTTAAATAACATTCAGGACAGTATTCTGCTGCTATCCAGTGGATAAAATAGCATCATACTGTAAAAAATGATCAATATTTCTGTCTGTTTTGCCACTCTAAGGTAACTCATCAATATTCATAAGTGGGGCGATGCATCCAAAATAAACACAATGGAAAACAAAAAGCCATAAAGGCTGTTTTAAAATGAACTGGAGCTGAATTATTTTTCAAATGAAGTGATAGTGGTGAGCATGTGAAGTTGACATGGAAAGTGAAACTGATGCATGATACGGCACTTGGTACGACCAAACTGTTGTGATACACACAGTGAATTTGGTTATATGAATTCAGTTGTGAAGCTTCAGCATGTTGTGAAGGTAGCTTTTGACAAAAAAAAGCAAATTAACTGTGGCTAAGTTCAGTGACAAGCAAAATATTAGCTCCCTATGCACGGCTCACAATGCAGCAACTTTTAGTATCTGTGTCAGGGGAAATGTGGAAGTCAATAAGTCTTGCGCTATGGTAGCCTGCAATAACACAACAGGCATGTCATTTGGGAGGATCAAGCATTGACAGTCTACAATCTCATTTGCAAGCAACAGAAAAAATATTTTATAAAAGTATATAAAAAAACACTCTTCTAGTGTCCCATTTACAACATCGGCTTGTGTGTTGGTAGCTGTTTCTAAACATATCACACAAAGAGCATGCACTAAATCTGCATCAGTACATCACTGGACACTAGACATACCTTTTTTACAGTATTTATTTTGATGTTTTGTTATTTATATGTTTCTGTTACACATAATAGCATTTTTTCTTGCTGAAAAAAATTAACATTTTTGGCTTGTTTTTTTCTATGGTTTGCACTAATTAGTTTAAGGTATACTGTTCAAAATGATTATTAACAATACTTCCCACATATTTATATAACAAGACTTTTCATTTAGAAAGGAAAGAAAGAAAACATTATAAACTAACTGATTTCTCTCTATTCTATCAGCTTTAGTAATGTTGCAATTTGTAAAATATCCTTTTATTTTCTGGTTATTACAACTTTGCAATAGTATTTTACAAGCATTCAGCCAGGGGGATGAAATTTGATTTATTGATTTGTTAAATGGTGCGACTCAAACCACTTACACCTTAACACCAGCAAGACCAAGGAGCTGATGGTGGATTTCAGGAGGCTCAGGCCCCTCATGGACCCTGTGATCATCAGAGGTGACTGTGTGCAGAGGGTGCAGACCTATAAATATCTGGGAGTGCAGCTAGATGACAAATTGGACTGGACTGCCAATACTGATGCTCTATGTAAGAAAGGTCAGAGCAGACTATACTTCCTTAGAAGGTTGGCGTCCTTCAACATCTGCAATAAGATGCTGCAGATGTTCTACCAGACGGTTGTGGCGAGTGCCCTCTTCTACGCGGTGGTGTGCTGGGAAGGCAGCGTAAAGATGAAAGACGCCTCTTAAAATTTGTTAAGAAGGCAGGCTCTATTGTAGGAGTAAAGTTGAACAGTTTAACATCTGTGGCAGAGCGACGGGCACTAAGCAAACTCCTGTCAATCATGAAGAATCCACTGCATCCACTGAACAGTGTCATCTCCAGACAGAGGAGTAGCTTCAGTGACAGACTTTTGTCACTGTCCTGCTCCACTGACAGACTGAGGAGATCGTTCCTCCCCCACACTATGCGACTCTTCAATTCCACCCGGGGGAGTAAATGCTAACATTACTCAAAGTTATTGTCTGCTTTTACATGCATTTTTATTACTATTTCATTTAATATTGTTTTTTGTATCAGATAGATAGATAGATACTTTATTAATCCCAAGGGGAAATACACATAATCCAGCAGCAGTATACTATCTATCTATCATTATTTTCCTAATGATAAACACCTTGAACCTTAATAATTAAATGGCTTCTTGCCAAGTTCAGATGTTACACAGGTTTATTCTCTGTCACAATGACAGCTTCTCGTAGTTTAGGGTCTCACCTTGTCCTGCTGTATATTGGAAATTGAGGGTTTTGAAAATGCCTAGTCGAGTGTTTGTATCTAGTATGCCATCCATATGCACGTTATGTCATGAGCTGAGTAGCCTGTTGACAGCTCTTCAGTATAACCTCATTCAGCATATTTTCAAAAGATTCTTTTTCTCTTAGTATTGCATGACATAATTTGAAAGCTAATAAGGGACACGTTTCTGAACTGTATTGTATTGTAGCTTAATTTTCACTCATATCAAGAAATCCATTTGCGCAAGCACTTTAATAAACAAGACTTGCATTTCTTTAAGATTTCCTCTGAAACAAAGGAAGATTCCATTTAAAGTGTGTGACAGATAAGGGGCGCTGTCGTCCCCTTGAACCCTCAGACCAGATGCCAGACACCAGATAAATGTCCAAATAATTAAGTTATTTGTACAATATAGTACACAAACCATCTTCACCTACACTATACTCTCAATAAACACAATAATAAATCAATAATACAATTCTCAATAATCCTCCACACCTCCCAGCAGCTCAGTCACCCTTCCTCTCAACTCAGCTCACTGCTAGGATCTCTCACAGTCCTTTTATACTTTGTGACCCTGAAGTGATTCTATCTCCTAGTCCATGTGATTTTCTATCACTTCGTGGTCCGATGAAAACTCCTTTATTTCTTCCGCCTTCTTGACGATGTAGTACTTCCGGTTCATAGTTAAAATTTAAATCCTTATGCCTCCCTGCAGCATCTCCAATATCCAAGATGCCCTGTGGGAATTCGGGGCACCTCCAGGTTGCAGGGAGGACTCCACCTAGCGTTGTGGGGGTATTGGCCAGGATAAACAGCCGGCCCTATACCACAAGTGGCATGATAAGAATCTTTGACAAGAGAGCTAGAAAAGAATAGAAAGAAATCAAGATTTTTAACAAGGAGGGTACCAACTTTGTAAGATGTCTTCCAAAATCAAAGCTACCCTGACATTCAGGAATGATTGTGTTGAATGTTCCATAATTTAAACTGTAGATCTGTAGTGAAGAGAGACCTTTAATAGAGGAGGATGGACTGTGTGATGGCCAGAGTGAATTAAAGGGTGAATTTGTTCAGCAGTGGGAGGATCTGGCTAACCAGATGAACATGGCACACTTTAATGGCTTATGAAAGATTTGTTGTGCATAATTTTCACTTTTCACATTGTTTGTCAGTAATTTACATATTTGTGGATTTTTGCATTTAGCAGCTTAATTTAAACATTGTGCAAATGTTACCCAAATTTTGGATGTAGCATTGTGAGAAAACATATTTAATTCTTTGCACGAACATTTTGTTATAGTAAAAGTTAAAAAGGTATTTTTTCACTTACCAGTTTGTTGCCAGAGTACACTTGCAGCTTCAGGTGGATGAGGTGGCGTGTGTTTCTATTGGAAGGGTTCCTGGAGTAGAGACGCCTGCCTGCTGCCATTTGTATTTCATCATGATGCTGAGGTGCAACCGTGGTGTTTAGGAATTACAGTGCTGCACTGGACATAACTGGTGTATGACAGATGCTCTCTGTGGGTAAAGAGGACAGCCATATTGTGGAGTACTGCAAAGAATCAGCAAAGTATGCGCTCGTGCGGCGGAACCACCATAGATACTGGCACCCGAACTAGTGTTAGACTTGGGATAAAAGCTGGTCTTTACACCAGCCAAGGGGTGCAGTTCAGACCAGTAGAAGGTCAATACATGTACGATTAAGGTGGCTGCAGGGTGACAGGCATGGGAATAGACTATTATGACGGCTTGGCAGGGCAAGCCAATTTTCTACTGTTTTGAATAGAAGAGAGAAAAAGAAAAATGGCTGGTTTTTTTTTTGTTAATATACAGTATATGATATTTTGCAGCTCCTTATAAAGAATTGATTTTTTGTTTGGAAGATTTTTTAAGGTGTGTGCCATATGGTGAATTTTTGTTTTTTTACATTCATTTTGTGTTTGTTTTTCACCTTAATTATTGCAGTGTGTGTGTGCATTGTTTGAAGTTCTCTCTATGGAACTTTTTTTTTTGCAATAAATGCACCTTTTTACTTATTATATCAGCTGTGTCTGTCTCCCTTATTGTTCAAGCCTGATGCTTAACACTGGAGTATGACAAGCATTCTCTGCATTTATCCAGGACAAAACATGGCACAAAACATATACAGTATATATAGTCAGGAAGAAGCAATTAAAGTATTCCATGCTTTCAGGTTCTGTTTCCTGCCTTGCGCCCTGTGTTGGCTGGGATTGGTTCCAGCAGACCCCCATGACCCTGTAGTTAGGATATAGCGGGTTGGATAATGGATGGATGTTTTTAGTGCAAGCATTCACTTGAAGCAACCAATGACATTTCTCAGTTTTATGAATGACCTAAACACATGGTGTGCCTGTTTTTTAACCATGAAGTGAAAGCTTTGTTTCATACTCAGTATACATTTTTATTGGCCTTGCAATAAAATTCCAACTCCTATGCAACATGCTGCTACCACATGATAATATGGTCAAAACCATGGCATGCTGGGGTTGCTTTATGGCCCTTCACCATAGTGTCAAGTTATTGACAGGTCAAGTTAGTGCAGGTCAAGCATGAGAAGAAGCCATGTGGAAGAAAGTAGTCTAAAGGTGTGTTTAATGAGTAATTGTGTAGTCACAGAGTATTCATTAATGAATGTTTTTTTTTCAATGGTTCCCTTCAACAAATAGTGGAAACAGATTCACTTAGGACAATGAAGTGTTCAAATGGGGAGTTTATAAAAAATATTTTCATATTTCACAAATAATTTGGAACAAATTTGATAAAGAAAGCAACAAAATTTTCTTTAAATATTAATCTTCAGTTTATAAAGCAAGGATATGTGTTGCTTTGTTCATAATCTTTCTTCTTCTTTCTTTCTCATCCATCAGCTGACAACGATGATGAGGTTTTAACAAGATGTCTCCCTTGTACCCGAGTTCTTGTCATGCCAACAGCAGTTCTCAAATCCATATCTGTAATATTCAAAATCTTCTTTTTCATTACCTTACATAACATTAATGCTTTTTACATTGCGTTCTAACCAGCTGTATCACTGTCTGTTTTGGAAACTGCAGTATCTCTGATCGTAAGCTCCTACAACGGCTAGTGCACATTGCAGAAAAGACTGTTGGGTCCTCCTTGGCATCCATTGAAGACATCTTGGTAAAGCATTGAATCTGCAAAGCTTAAAGCATTGTGAAAGGTCGCTCCCACCACTGTCACAGTCTCTTTGTCCCAATTCCATCTGGCAGAAACATCTGTAGCATTCGAACCGGTTCTATCAGCTACTACAACACCTTCTACCCATTGGCTGACTGGACAATGAATACTGTGCTGCTCCCCTGTCCCCAGTAACAAATTTATATGCAGTACATTTGTTATACTTGTCACCCTTGGTTTTTTATTATTAGTTTTAGTGTTGTTATTTATTAATTATTTATTTATATTTCAAATCATTACTAAAGCATACAATTATACAACTTAAAATTATATATCAAGCACATCTGTCTCGACTAAAACTCTCCAAAATGTTTCCAGAGCGTGATCCAACCTGCGAACGCTGCAATCAAGTCCCAGCCTCACTGGGTCACATGTTCTGGGCTTGCACCAAATTAACATTATTCTGGACCAAAATTTTTAATTACCTCTCAGACAGCCTTGGACTCACAATCCCTCCTGACCCATTAACAGCTGTGTTTGGGGTTCTTCCAGAGGGGCTTAAAGTGGAGAAGGACAAACAAACTGTGACTGCATTCACTACACTTTTGGCGAGCAGACTCATTCTGATAAACTGGAAGAACCCGAACTCTCCTCTTTTAAGTCAGTGGGAAACCGATGTTTTATACTATTTGAAATTGAAATACTCAGTTAGAGGATCCGTACAGACTTCTTTCAAAACATGGCAGGATCTAATCAGTAATATTGTAAAATAAGTTCATAAAGCACAGAGAATTTATTAATTTAGGTATGTTTACAAACCTTAAATTTAACGCTGTTTGGCTTGCTCTCTCTCTCAGGGGTGGGGATCGATCTGTTCTTAACTCAATTTTTCTTTTTGTAAAAACTTAATTGCTTTGTATGGATTGCAATAAAATTAATTAAAAAAATCATTACTATCTATTCACTTACCTATTATTTAGTTTAAATCATTTATTTATCTATTATTGTATAGTATAGTTCTTTAAAGACATGAAACAAGATGATCCGCTGTGGCAACCCCTAACGGGAGCAGCCGAAAGAAGAAGTATAGTATAGTTCTTTACCTATCTATGTGTTTATGTATATTTTGCACCAAGGCCATGGGAAACTTTATTTTATGCCACTATATGCTGTGTGGACTTGATCACCAATCCATTTCTTTCTCGGTTGTCCTCTACTCTTACCTACTTCCACACAGCTGTACAATGTTCATGATTGTCAGAAAAAAATGCATGGACTTGTATGCTCTGTGACTCCTGCTCATCCACTCATTGCATAATTCTACCAAAGCTGCCATTTTCTTACTTCTTTTTCTGAGAACTGACAGGGTCTACCACTTCCAGGCTGTGTTCTTCCTGAAACTTGAATGGCAATGGCACTGAGGACACCTTCCTTCTTGGGCTTTAGTGAGCCCCACCACTGCTTATACCAAACCTTTCTCATTAGAAAAGTTTCACCCTGCCTTTCAGATAGATCATATACAGGTAACGAAGTGAAAAAAATAAAGCAGACACACTTGTCTCTGTCAGGAGTTTGACCATCACAGTCACCTATGCAACTTTGCAAGTGGATCAAAAGTGGATGGATATGTAGCTCCTTGGATGGTCTTTGATTGGTTTATATTGTCATCATTCTCCATAAACCGTTAAAAAATGCTTGTGCTCAGATACTTTTGTGTTCTAAAATCCTACTGCTTTAGGATAAAATACTAACCAAAATACTTGGTTCATATTTACTTGGCATTTATTTGTCCTTTGATGTGTTTTTCTGGTCCTTGTCATTCTTATGAGTTTTGAAGTATTTTGAAGTCAATGATGATACAGGTTTTTTTAAGTAAAACTCATTTAAATTAGAATACTTTCATGTCTTGTTTTGGTTGTCATTTTCTTTACGTTTGCCATAATGTTGCTACAGAACTGACCTGGATGTGTGCAACCTGTGACTGACAGGGTAAAAGTTCACCACTGGGCATTTCCAAGGCATCCGAGATTGGGGATAACTCCTTTATACAATTTTCATTGTTTTTAATTTCCATCTTTAAGAGACTTTTTGGCTGTGATTCTTGACTTTGATTTAGGGTTTTATATCAGGTTTAGATGCCTGTGTTTTGAACTTTGTGTGCATCTTTTGACTATGCCCATCTCCTGGTGGGCTTACCTATGCTACAACCCATCTGAACGCCTAGGATCTACTGGGATTTTTGACAATTTTATTTCTAACTTTTCTTCCTGACTGAGTTGCTAGAATCTTTCACCACAGGAAACAAACATTGGTAGACATCTTTTAGTGTGTACTACCTAATGTAGTTGCCCATTTATTGAGAGCAAGGTGAAAATATATAACATAATGGACTAGGTAATTATTTCCACAGCTCAGTAACCATGCATGTTTTTAATCAAATAAGTGGTTTACACCTTATAATCTTTTTAAAGGTATCAATGACGTTTTCTTAAAAAAATCTCCTTTACCTACTTTAGGCTGACACTTACTTATTCTAATGGATTTAGGGTTCTTTCTTTGTTTTTGCTTGTTTCTAGAATCAATACTCAAATATCCTGAGACATTTGCAATACCCCTCACAGGTTCTCCTAGCTGATTCAGCTTGTTTAATCTGACATAAACCATAGTCACTGTTCTTCAAAAATTATTACAGTTAGCTCTATATCTAAATCAGTCAGTCATTTTCTAACCCACTGAGTCCTGAACAGTGTCACAGAGATCTGGAGCCTAGCCCAGCTAGCATAGGGTGCAAACCCTGGACAGACCACCAGTCCAATGCAGGGCAAACACACACACATCAATCCCAACCACACACTAGAGCCAATTTAGGATTGCCAGTTCATCTAACCTGCATGGCTTTGGCCTGTGGGAGGAAACCGGAGTACCTGGAGGAAACCTACGCAGACATGGGGAGAACATGCAAGCTCCACACAGGAAAATGCCTGGCAACAGCGCTATTCCACTGCAGCACTGTGCCACCCTGTATTTAAGTCATTGCAATGTATTTCTCAGGCTATTGCAAAAAAAAAAAAAACCCAGATACGCTACTGTGTCTTCCCAGCATTGTTATTCATGGCCTTAAGCATGAGTGGATGATAATAACTTAATTATTTTATTACCCATTCCTCTATAGAAGCATCTGCTTTTAATATAATTTCTACCCTCATTTATGCAAGTAATGTGAAGAAAGTTAAAAATATCAAACATGTATGGTTTATTGAATCCAAAATACACAATGGAAATTTATAAGGAGAACTGAAAATAGCAAAGCAGTAGACAAAACAAAACATTTGCTGCTGTAATAGATCTCCTTTGATGGGTTACTATTATGTTTTGAGGATAAAGTTAAAAAAAAAATGAAGTGTCCTAAAAAAGACAAGTGAAAAAATGCGATGAAGAATGGTCTGAAAACAAAAGAGAAGTAAAATCCAGGTGGTATTTGTTAACAAAAAGACCAAAAGAACATTCCTCCAAAGTAAAACTAGTCAGAAAACTTTGCAAAGAGGGATAAGAGACAAAAAGTCAAATATACCTAATAAGTATGAGCATAAATGGTATTTATCCCAAATCTAGGATACAGCCTGCACTGTGCTGACATCCTTTATAGGTGGGAGGTCATGATGCAATGTGACATGTGACTGCCAGGTCACATGACCAGTAATATACATGGCAACCATAAACAAAAAGGCTATGCTCAGGTCCAAAATACTCAGAAAGAGGTAATGGTTTAAAAAAACCAAAAACAAAGTTGTTGAGCTGATACGAAAAATATCATTAACAACAATGAATATTTACAGTAAAATATTGTAAAAAGGCAAGACAATCATGATAGCTGCTATAGTTCCTTGTGTGGTCTGTAAAGCAGCACGCATGCTACCTGGCTTGTTAAAGGTCAACAGGGTCTCCTCTATCCCAGTCCTGCCTTCTACAAATATGGAAAAACTGTACAAGCCTACTGACAGTCAAACTCAGCTTCACTCTGTCTCTCTGTTGCTTTTGGAGGTCTTATTTCTGGGGCACTCAAACAGACAAAGGGTACTGCTTCTTCTCTCTCTACTTGTCGCTTCCATCTACATGTGGAAAGTTCTCTTTTTGTTGTAACAGAGTTTCAACCTGTGTATGTAGACAAGTTACTTTACATTGCAAAAAATCTTTTTGAAAAATGAATTTGCAAGTTTATTTAAAAGAAATATTACACATGACATGGAAATAATATATTGCAGTATAACCAACATAATCTCATTTTAATGACTTTCATTAGTCAGTGCATGTGCTGTGATGTTTTAGGGCAGGGCTTTAGCACGCAATCATTATGAGGGCACATCACTCCCTTTTATATAGAGTTTACATGCAAAACTGATTTAATTCATGCCCTTCTAATATGTAAGATGCTCTGTAAATTTCTACTCATACTAACTGCAATTTATATGCTGCTAATCTGAAAGTAAACTTGATTTCTTCACTATGAATGAACCACCATTTGCTACAAGTTTAGTCATGTTTCATTGTATGACTAGTTCTAGATAAGAGACTTACTAAAAGGCTAATTAAATGTATATATTTTACTGATTTCTTTGATTTTTCTATTGATGTGTTACTAAAAAATTCAAACTGAGAGATGAATGGAAAGTCCTTGCGAGCTGAACAGAGTGCAGTTTTTGTAGTGTTTCTTTACATTTTATTTATTTTTTCCCCAGATAAATTTGAATTGTATGTGTTTAGGCGCATCAATCTTTGATTTTCAAAGCCTTGCACCTGCAAGCACTAACATGTTTTGATCTTCCACCAGTGTGCATTTTGTGTGTACTGTTTGACTGTCTCTGCGGTGGGCTGGCACCCTGTCTGGGCTTTGTTCCCGTCTTGGGCCTGTGCTGGCTGGGATTGGCTCCAGCAGACCCCCATGACCCTGTGTTAGGATATAGCGGGTTGGACAATGACTGACTGACTGACTGTTTGACTGTCATCATTAAATCTAAACATTTCTCTGCCGTAGAAAGCACAGCAATAGTCACTGGAAGTCCAGTTAGTTAAAAGGGCATATGATTTATCACTTTTTAGTTTTATTAATATTGTTTTAATTTAGCTTATTAGCAAAAAAAACTTGTCTGTAAGTTAAGTAGTTATTCACTATATGCTAATACAATAGTCAAATAAAGAAATGTGGGAATGTTATATATGACTGGAATACTGGAAATTTTTTCTTACATGAATGAAATAAATTAAAGAATCTGTATTATAATTTTTCATATATAGGTTGAGTATCCCAAATCCAAAATTCCAAAATACAAAATGTTCCAAAATCTAACACTTTTTAAGCGTTGACATTACGCAAAAAATAGAAAATTCTACACCTGTTCTTACTTGCCCATGGCCAATGTTCTTTGTAATTTGTGTTACTGATGAGTGGATGTGACTTACGTATGAGCTGGTCCTTCACTGTCAATGATCAATTTCTTTAATTCTTCCTTTGAATTTCAAGCATCACATCAATACACCATCGATGAGCGAAAAGGGGTGTGTTTGGGTGGTCCTTGTGGAGTTCAGGAAGCCACAGTAGTATTACAAACAGTTAGAAGTGCAATAACAGCTGCATGGCACGTCCAAGTTGCTGTACAGTAGAGGAAGTGAGCAGCATGATTTAAAAGTTCTGCCAAACACAGCTTAGAGGGAACACTTTGACGCTCTATTGGCACAAGTTTGCTATTAACCATCATCACCGTCAGACCTACGTGCATTTTTTACTTTTTGCCTTTTTCCTTGTGTATAGTAACTTTTTTTTTTTTATCAATACACAGCATCATAAGTGGAAATGAAAAGCCTGCTGATGTTTGTCATTGCTGTTGCTTAACTGTAGATACAGGTTTTCTGATGATGCCAATGTTCAAAAACTGTTTCATGCACATTATTATTAAAAATATTGTAAGCACTTTCCTTCATGCTATGTATATAAGGTTCTGTATATATGAAACATAAATAAAATTTGTTTTATGATTTGGGTGTTATCACTAGGATATCTCATTATATACAGTACTAGCAGGAGTACCTGGCGTTGCCCGGGAATCTATAACCGGCGAATTTCCCAAATGAAAGAAAAAGAACATAGAAATAGAACAAACAGTTTTCTGATTCACATTTTATTGTAAGTTAATCCACTGTGGATTCTGTCTGCTGTGGCTTTTCAGATGCCCTTGAAATAGGCTTTCTTGTGGCATCTGAAGTGAACCTTCCAATTCTACATCTTTTTTTCGGTGGTATGGGTATATTAGCGAAAAGCAGGACAATTATAATGTGTTACATGGTATTACGTACGGAATAAGCACCACAGTTAGATGAATTTATGATATTTACAATATGTTGGAAAGCGAACAAATAGCACCAGTCAGTCAGAAAGAGCAACACTGAAATCGTACTGTAAGTCGGAAAGCGAGCAAATAGCACCACAAATATGGAAAGCCAGTGAGAAAGAGTAGCACTGAAACCGTACTGGGAAAAATGGCGGGGAGGGGTGCACTGTTTCTAAGGAGCGTCTGTGTTGAACCGTGATACCCTCTAACGGACTTTGGCGATGGTAACTACAGAGAGAAGTGACATACAACCGGTGCTATGTTTGGGGAAAATGGTGGGGGAAGGATGCTGTCTTTTTAAGGTGAGTCTCTGTTCAGATGTGCTTGCATATAATGGATGTTGGCGAATGAAATACAGCACTATCAGTGCGTGTGGGAGTGTGATGTGCGGATACGTGAGCATGTCATCCGGTCATACACACTGGGTTGTTCACATTTTACATCCATAAGGCAGTTCCCCTTCACACAATCAAAGCAGTCGGCCTTCTCATACTTGGACACTTGCACCATCTCTTGGCAATTTAAAGAAACATGGGTAAAGAGCGTTGTACAGAGACCAAAGCTGCTGCTAGATTGCACAACATGCGGCCATCTTGTCGATGAAAAGTACGGGGTCGTGTGCCAAATGTTGTGTCGGTGAAAAGGTGCCCTGCGGTTCACCACAAACATTTTTTCCAACCAAACAAACCCCATGAACCTTCTCCTGGTCACAAAGGAGCCCATCCCCAGTTTGGTGCAGATTTGTATGGTGGACAAACAAACACACACACACACATACATAGACTCTGCTTTATATATTAGTTATGCAAATATTCCAAAATATGAAAATATCCAAAATACTTCTGCTCAATCTGCATAACGGTTAAGTTTTTGGCTGAGATGTAAGATCAAAAAGATTTTAATCAATTCTTGACTTGGTGTCTGTAGGAAAATAAAATCCTTGCCTCCACACTGCATAGATTATTAATTTACAATCATGACTGTCTATATTAGATTGTTATTTTATCACTCTAACACCTTAATTAGCACACCTCTTGATTGGGAACAGATCTTATTGAATTTAATATTTAGTTTCAGTTTGACTGAATCCATCACAAATTTAAGTGTTCTCATTGACATGGATTCAGTATTGAGTTTTTACATTTCTGTGTAAATAAAACAGGCTTTCATCACATTACAGGTATTGCAAAACCAAATCTGCAGAATATTTTAAAATGAGTTCATTCATTTATATCAAGCTGGATTGATTTTTCTCATATTTTATGGGCACGCTGTTCAAATGTTTGCTTACTTCTCTACCAGTAATTCAAAACATGGCAGCAATGATCTCAACTTGAGCCAAGAAGTATGACCATATTGTTCCAATTGTTAAATATTTTCCCTGATGTCCTATTAAGTTTAGAGCCAATTTTAAAATCTTCCTCCTCACATATAAAGTCGTAAATGGTTAGCACCCAATTCCCCTTACCTTTCAGAACTTATTAATGTCTATGCTGCAGGGTAATTTCAAGAAGTAGGCCTAATCAAAAAGTGTAGGAGGTCCTTATACACGAAATTGCATATAATACTTACATGAAAAATATTCCTTTAGTATGCTTCTTTCAAAGCTTGTTTATACTTTTACATTGATCGTTCATCTCCCATTCTCTGGAGTGAGATTGCTGTAGTAGAATGTTCTGTTGGGCAATTCGGCTGCATTTTAGGAGGTTATTTAGGAGGCTGTCCTGGCCACAGATTATTCAGCTTCTGAGACTCTGTTGTTTACCTCTGAGTGCTCAATCCTAAACTAAGGACATAAAAATGTTTTAATGAAAGATCTTGCCATCACTTACTTTCAGTTGTCTATAAATAATCCTGAAAGAAGAATGCAAGTTAAAAACACTAGCAATTAAGTTCAAATCGACTCAACTTCAGCCTCGCTCTGCTCTCTGTTTTTATTACTTGCCTTTTGATCCTCTGTGTCTCAGGGGGCATGACATAAATGAGTATATTGTTTCATTCTCTGTCATTTACAGCTCTCTCTTTTGAAAGGAGTGTAATATTTTGAAAAAAACAGAAGCTGGTGGTAGAAATATCAATAATCTTAGATATACAAATTACACCACTTGAATAGCTTACAAGATGAAGGCTTAGAATTAAATCATATGCAAGATAAAGGAGGAAAGTGCCAAGTAGTAACAGCTGCTCAATATGCAGAAAATGGGAATAAGTTTCACTGACTTCATCCACCAAGTAAAGTTAGATAGTACTATAAGCTAAGAAACATTGTAAAAAAAATGTCACTCTTTAGATACAGAGATTCACCTATTATAACACAATATTGCATTCTATGGATAACAGTGTGAGAAGATGAGGCAGGCTAATGAAATCCAAAGATAACACACTGATAACAAAAGCTGGAATAGTTGTGGCAATGAGTTTCCAGTAGGAACATACAGTTGTGGAAACTGGATTGAGAAGAAAGCAGAATGAAATAAAGGCAATAATTCTGAACTGTGCTGATGGAGAAGATTAGGGAGCATATACTGTATATGGATAGAAAAAGAGTCAAGTTTAGATCCCATCAAAGCTGAATGAGCAATGGTATCATCTGCAGTCAAGCTGAAGCAATTGTACTTCAGCCAAAAAGTAATGAGTCCTTAAAAAAGAGAGTCCTTAATTTTTACCATTCAGTAACACATTATTAACAGAGAAACAAAATAAGGCATTGACTTCTATGCCATAACCCACATGATCAAACACAGTTTACAAAATGAGCATCTAATCATAATTTTAATGAGACCACTATTAGAAAAATTAATACAAATTCTTGAAGTATTTCCTGGAATGAAATTATAATAGGATAAATAGGAAGAAGCATGGTGGCACAGTGTTAAATCTCGAGTTGTTTGAGTAGTCCATGTATTCAAATTTTCTCCCTGGCGTTGCACATCTACATCCTCGTTTGATTGGTCTCTTCATATTGATATGTTAATTTGTTCTGTGATGAAATGATGCTATGTCTATCGGGGCCTCCTTAACAGCAATATAGTCCCCTGGGTAAAGCAGTGCACTGGGACCCCTACCTACACAACCACTCACAGGAATAAAAATGTAAATGGTCGATAAAATTAAACATGTATTCTTTGTATTGTTACTTCCAAGAAAAATCAGTATTTAAATATTAAAAAACATGCTGTGCAGCAAAGATTAATCAAGACAAGCGTCTGAACAATATAACATGAGCCTTGAAAAACACAAAGATTTCAACATATGAATGATAGTCACCTGTCCTCACAGGTAGTGCAGTGGTAGTGCTGCTGCTTTGCAGTAAGGAGACTGCGGAAGACTGAGGGTTCACTTCCTGGTTCCTCCCTGTGTGGATAGCGCTTTGAGTACTGAGAAAAGTGCTATCTAAATGTAATGAATTATTATTATTTAACTGGCAAACCATACAGATGGAAATGGCACAGTATGAAATTACTATGAATTATTTATTATTAATCAAGTGTTTAACACAAACATTTGTGAAATTTCTTTGCAGAGAACATATCCGCTTTTACGTTATGTAGTGAGTGAGATCCTTACACATACATGCATGTGAGGTTGCAGAGGTGACCGTGATACTAAATCAGAGGCGAATGCCAATGTCCACTTGTAACACAATAACAAATATTTATAGTTTATTATGGTATAGTATTTATTTATTGACAGCAAGTCACAACATACTGTACATATATTAGTATGGGGCCCCTATGCTCGTGGTAACCTTGGGCAGTTGCCCAGTGTGCCCATGCGTTAAGATGTCTATCAATGCTAAAAATGATATGCAGCCACTCTCTGCGATCCTGTAATTGATAAAGCCATAGAAATCAGATTTAATGGATGGTTGTGATGAATGAATTCTTAAACTTCAAAATCTAGTAAGCTGCATCAGTGCTCAACATGCATTTACTCCTGCAGCAAAGCCCTTCCATCTCATGCTTCTTTGGTGCATTTGGCATATTACTTTAAGTTAAAAAAATATTGTGTAGAGTATATCTTATAAGAAAGTCCAGATTGTTTAAAAAATAACAAGGTTAATTCGTAGTTAGACTCTATAGCACGTTCTACAATTGAAGACAACTGCAAGGCTACATCTAGAATATGTGAAGGTTTCCTCTTCACGTTAGAGACAGAAAAATACCTTAGGGTACTATTAGACTTATTCCCTTGAAGATGGGGGTATGGATTATGAGAGAAGACTGACTCTTTAAATATTAAGCAATCTTGGAGTAAGAAGCGAAATGGCCAAAGTGTTTTAAAATATGAAGGGAGTTAAGAGGATATAGTTTTTAAACAAGACCATATGTGCGCAGATTAAGGCTAGTTTAGGGTGAATTTTACACAATTTTTGGGAGGTATGCCTTTACAAAGAAGACAGCATACACATGAAACAAATGTTGAAAGCAACACCTAGGAAACCTTCAAATCTCAACTTCATGATATTTTGAAAAACATTGGTGGCAGTACTAGAAGTAGAAGTAGTAGTAGTAGCCGCAGAGTTGTCATGTGTTCAGAGTACATACAAAAGAAAATTTAGAATAGATAAGCTGGCAGGCATTTATCAATGTTGATTTCAAATAACTGAGTACTATTCCAACATTTTGGACACATCAAATTCTTTGGCAGCTAGTTTCAAATTAAGTTTTCTTTCTTTCTTTCTTTCTTTTTCTCAATATATAGGTAAGGTGTATTTTTTAAGAAGTGCTAGTGCAGTATACCTTACTGTTTTGTACTCATTCCTATTAGAATAATTACAATGAGAACATAATAAAGTTTGTAATCTCTTGCAAAATATCAGTTTTTGAAAGTCCACAAAGAACTGCTGTTTACCACATTACTTAGTAACTTATTCCATGTATTTCTGATTCCCTGGGCGAAGAAAAATTTCTAGTCTTTGTGCAAAATCTACCTTTTAACAAGTTTCCGGTTCTGTCCCCCATAGTTTTTTGTAGTGTGGAGACCAAAACTGCAGAGTATAACACTAGTGTGTTATATTAGTTAAGCTTGTGTAATTCTAATGCAATTTTTAAAGACAATGATACATTTGAAATGAAACGTTCTCATCAAAGTTGCTTGAACTACTCAGTGCAAAGTATGAGATTTATTTGCAACAGTTACAAATAAATAATATAAATACAGGTTATCAGATTTTAGGTTAATAGTCACTGATGGCATCAGAGCATCGATCTGTATCCATGGGAAGACATACTGTAGTATTCATGAAGTCAACACAGGTAAACCACACACAAGCAAATAGGGAACAATTCAAATGCCACTCGACAAGGTTTTCAAGTTAAGCTTAAATCTTGCAGTCTTATCTTAAAAAGAAGACACCATGAGAACTTTGGAACTCTAACGTCTTAATTTAATTTACAAATTTAACAATATAGTTAGCATGGTGGTGTAGTTGTTAACACTGCCTTCTCACATCTCTATGTTCCACTGTTCAGTTCCCAATTTGGACCCACTCTGTGTGCAGTTTGCTCATTCTCTCCATTTCTGTGGGTATTTTCACTTTGAACTTTCCTTTGCTTTCACAACCTGAAAAACAAGCAAATCAGAATTGCCCTGATATGAGTGGGAGTTTGGGTGTTTGTGCTGTGGAATTGACTGTAGTTTTATAATACTTCATTACATAATGATGTATATTGTTGCTGCTAGAATGCTTATATTCTACATCAACATATTTGAGTGATAATTCAGGAGAACGAGAAGGTAACCACAAATATGTATGGTATTGTCTTGTTCAGGTGTTAATGGGGTAGCATGTAGCTCTTTGTGACCATATAAAGGATACAGTGTGCATGAATAAAAAAGTGAGAGATAACTACTTTTATAAAATTATGAAATCAATTTACAATATTCTAAATACTTCCACAGTGGTATGATTATTGCTTGGATGACACCTTTATTCAAGGCAACTTACAACATCTGAGATTTACAAATGGTTACATTTCTCTTTCCATTTGGAGCATAGGCAGGTGAAGTGACTTGCTCAGGATCACAGTGTCAGTGGTGGGATATGAACCCACAACCTCAGGGTTCGAAGTCCAAAGTCTTAACCACTACTCCGCACTGGTATGATAAGGCTAAGACGGGTATCAAAAAGGCTGTCTTTTGATCAACTGTGTCTCAAAGGGCATGACATAAATGAGTATATTCTTTCATTCTCTGTCATTTATAACTCTCTGTTTTAAAAGGGGTATATACTATTTTGAAAAAACAGAAGCTGGTGGTAGAAATACCAATAATCTTACATATATAAATGACATCACTTGAATAGCTTACAAGACGAAGGCTTAGAATTAACTCATAAGCAAGATAAAGGAGTAAAGTGCAAATTGTTAACAGCTGCTCAATATGCAGAAGATGGGAGTAAGCCGCACTGACTTCATCCACTAAGTGAAGTTAGATAAGTAAGTTAAGAAACATTACAAAAATGACACTATTTAGGCTCGGAGATTCACCTATCAAGGACTATACTGCCTTCTAAGGAAGCTTAGGCAAGCTAATGAAATCCAAAGATAACACATTGATAAGAAAAGCTAGAATAGTTGAATCATTGCATTTCCCAATGGGAACATACAGCTGTGGAAAATGAACTGGTAGAAAAGCAGAATGTAATAAAAGAAAAATTCTTGAACTGTGCTGATAGAGAAGATCAGTGGGTGTACATAGATAGCTAGACAGAGTCAAGTTTAGATCCCATCAAAGCTGATTAAGCAATAGTATCGTCTGTAGCCAAGCATATACTTCAGTCACAATTTGAAAAAAAAGTTGTCCAGGATTTCAGTGTTTAATATATCAGTAAAATAAAGACATTCAACAATGTTATTTATATTATAGTATATAAAAACTTTCACATCTTTCTCAAGCAGGGCTTTTATTGCAACAATTAGTCAGTCATTATCCAACCCACTATATCCTAACACAGGGTCACACGGAGCCACTCCCAGCCAACACAGGGCAGAAGGCAAGAACAAATCCCAGGCTGGTCGCTAGCCCTCCGCAGGACACACACCAGGAACAATTTAGGATCGCCAATGCACCTAACCTGTGTGTCTTTGAACTGTGGGAGGAAACCCACACAGACACGGGGAGAACATGCAAACTTCATGCAGGGAGGACCCGGGAAGCAAACCCAAGTCTCCTTATTGCGAGGCAGTAGCGCTACCACTGCGCCACCCTGCAACAATTATGAATGAGTAAAGTTAGTTGCATCACTGAGATTACTTTACATGAGCTGAAGAGTGAGCACCCTTGTAACGGCCGACCCCTTTACCCAGCTGGCAGCTACACCTCCAAGACCCGTGGCCTGGATAATTTACTGAGAAATCTAACTATCAAGCCGTACTTCTACACAATTAAACTTTCCCCACAATCGACGGTATAAATGCAAGTACACAAAAGCAGGATGTAAAATTAAACGGATTAAATGTATTAAATGAAACAAGACATGCCACAAAACAGATATAAATATAAATATCCCTCCACCCCAGCAACAACAAGACAGCACCAAATATAAATACAAAAACCCTCCCTTGTCCCTGTAACATATAACACACAACACGAACAACAAAATGACTGATAAACAGAATGATTGTGAACTTGAGTCCGAATGTAAAAAATGTCCTGAATACGGATGACTGAACTAGCGGCAATTGTGGTGTTTGATTTTCCCGGCGATTGGAGCAACCTCACCGTGATTCCTCGGCGTATGGTGGATGGTGAATCGACCCCGGTGTCTCAGCATATGCAGGTTGAAAGACAGTCCGGAAAATGAAAAGCGAACTGGTGAAAGGCACGATGTGAAGAAACAGCAAGCAAGTTGAAGTGGTTGAAACAAAACGGTCTTTTTTTTTTCCTTCTCCTCCCTCTTTCCTCTCTCTTTTCTCCTCTCTACTGATTACTTAAATAGTCTGTGACGGCTGTGATTGATTAATTAAGAACAGGTGTTTTCCAGGTTTGCGGCTGTGGTCTCCTTCAATCATCCGTCCTCCTTTACGGGGACGGCATTAACTGATACACATACAAACAGCAAACGGGACAATGAAACGAGACGCACTCAGAACTGACATTTAAACACTAACTATGTGGCCCCGCTACACCCTTGTATATCTGTGCTTCTATAAAACTGCCCTCCACTGAAAAGGATCATAAGTAACTGACATTTTCATTCCATTAAATGTTTTTCTCTCCATCCGATCAATGCAGAAATCTGCAAATAAGTCTACACAACTACATGTAGAAGTTCAAGATACAGTATGTTCACATTGACCTCTTCAAAAAATTAAGTTACATTTTGCAAAATCCTACCATTCTCATTTATATTTAATAACATACTACATTATGAAATGTAAAAAAAAAATCTTATTTCAACAAACCTTTATTATACAGAGAGTTGCATAACTTGGTATACATTTATTGAGAAGTCAAGCAAAATGACACCTTTTATTGGCTATTTTAGTTAGCCAATAAAAAGTGTCATTTTGCTTAACGTCTCACTACATTCACAATGACTAACACGTTACAACACCCAAGTACTGTATAAATTTATAAAATTTGTTGTGTCATGGATTGTATTGTATGCTGTGTTCTATTTAAGAAATAGTTTATTTGAACACTTATTTCATACTCAAAAATCTGGCTTACATTTGAGTAATTAGAAGTGAGGAAGCGTTGTATTTATGCAATATACCAGTCATCTGTGGTTATTTAAAGTGACAACAGACCCTTCAATACCTGCAATTATATAGCTGGGCACAAAAGACCCATTTCCTTAGTAAACTGGTTCCTCAGTAAGCTCCTTATTCAGAATATGCCTTAAGGTTACATGATGTCATATTTCCTTTTCTTTTTTCACTCTGGCAATGACACACTGTTTCGAATCGAACTGAAAGAGCTTTCTTTTGGTTGCAAAGGACCCTTCCAAGTCTCAGAATAAACACCTGTCTTTACATTTAATGGCAAGGGCAACCATGCACACAATGAAATAAATGTATATCGAAGAAAAAGAAAATGTCTGCTGCCAGGCTACAAGATTGGAAAATGTATAGTGAAGGAAAATGAAATTAGTGCATAAAGTTTTGGCAAGGGGCCTCTATTGTTGTCATGTGTACAGATTACAGGCATCACCAAATTCAGTTTTTATTCAACAAAACCAGTGTTCTGGCTGTTTAGCAAAAATATCACTATCTTCGGGGAGAAATATTCAGACCCTTCCAAGAGTTCTTTTGAGATGAGTGAACTAAATGGAGCAGAAAATTGCCCTTTCTGGGGTATAAACTTCTATGACAAAACAATACTTGGAATCCATATTATTTTTTGTCAACCTAAAAGTAAGCTAAAAAAGAAAGATGTTGCAAAAACATTTAATGCTATATATTTTTGCCCAAAAACATTTCAATTGTTCCTTGCAGCAAGCCCTTTGAAAATCTTCTACGAATGAGCCTTTAGAAAGCATTTCACCCATGCATTGTGAATCCTGGAAGCCTCAAATTGGATTAGTTGACCTAAAAAGACCCAAATAATAGCCTTTAGGACACATTGTCTCGAAGCTAATTGACGGATATGATGTCCTTTTGGCATGCATGGAAACTATCACATTACTAGCTTTTCACATTGTTGTAACTAAAGCAGACGCATATACCCAGCCGTTTATCATAAATGGTAACATTTCATATAATGTGTTCAATGAATTGTCAAATGTCTTCAGAGTTATCCTACATTAAATGAATGGCCTTTTTGAAATGTGGATGTGTCTGTAATATTTAAATATTTTAGTAAAGCTTTAGAATAGGGGAGACCTAAATGCATCTATCAGTCAAGTACTGGTATGCATCATAAATGATCTTTTTTGGCCTTTTTGTGACTAACATGGTACCTGTGAAAACTAAACTGGGCACTGCCTATGCATTTCTTAGACACTTACTTGTGAATAGCAAAACTTTAACAATAGCTAAGTTTGTGTTATGTTGCAGTAAGTGACTCAAAAAGCACTACAGCAAGCCCTGAACAGTACTATTCTAGAGGGATGCACGTTTTCCTTTATTGATGGACATTGTGATTTTTTCACGTGATTGATCTAATAACTTATACATTTGGGATCTTCCTAATAGGACATATAATTTAGTTTAAACATTATCTGCCAAATCATTTTCACAAAACTGAGGTACCCTGCAGCCTCGTCAACAGTGACTGCTGCAAAACTGTAAATCTGCAGTGTGATCTTATTTATTACAGGGAGATTCCAGGCTGTTGTATCAGCTGGATCTGTTAAAGGTAGTAATCACTTTGGTTGCAGGATTATGCCCCAGGGATACACCTTTTTCTCTTGCAGCAGATGTTTCCTTTTGATACTGAGTTTCTGCTCTACCACAAAAGTCATGGATTGATAGTTACCTCACTTTTAAACCTCATAATCAACAGACCCCAGAGGGAGGAAACATACAATAAACAGAGGTCAAAGGGCAGGCTGGTTACCACAGGCACTTCAAAAGCATTCCACAGCCACAGCAGAAACGCGCTGACCACATTAATTTACTGGAAAAAAATATTAAAAATAAAATGAGCTTTTTCATTTTCCTTCTATAAACATATTTTTACTTATGTACTGCCAATGTGAATAAATCAAAAATGATTTGTTTTAGCTTCAAACATATTATGCTGTCAGATATCCCATTGCAGGAAAAATACATTCTGCCTCTTACTGTGAAATTATTACTGTTTTCAACACCAAAATTTTCAATAGTTTTTAAGGGGATCTTAAACAAGTCATATAACTTTGATATGTTATTTTAAAGAAAACAAAAATTACAAAATATATGAGCAAATTAAAAAAATATTTATTTCTTTTAATGTTAATCTACTATATAATAAAACAATAAGGTCTTTGTGTCCAGTCTATCTGAGCAATTTGATTGGTGAGTTTGGCTTTGGCGTCATTGGTCAATATGGTTTTGGTGATGCAATGAAAGTGGAAGTGCGAGTGTGAGACACACATGGAGGAGTGAAGATTTATAAGCCACACTGAGAAAGTTGCCTTCAAGGATGGTAAGCAGGAGGTAAGAAAGGCGCCTCAAAAATAATGAGAGTCTGAGAAGCAGCCTTTATTTGAATGTGCTGGAGAGAGAGGGAGCACTGATCAAGAGAAGTTCAGACACATGTGGACACTGAGAAAAGGTACATGTAGGGCAAGAAGTAGCAAATATTTTTTAATTACTCTGTTAGCTGTCTTCAACAGGTTCCATGGCTAGTGTGCAATAATTTTCTGTCACATAAGTGATGATTAAGGCTGGGGTTATACTTCACGCAATGCGACGCATGCTACAGCGGACGCTCCTGCTACGGAAGTGTTGTACTGTTTATACTTGCACGCGTACTTTACGTAAATCTGGAGGAATCCACCAGGTGGCAGTGCGAGATATTATCACGGTGAGAACAGGTTCGGCTTTGCTGTGTGAATTGCCTGGAATCCCTAATAAATTCCGATGACACCTCACCGCAATATCTCTGAAAAGGATGTTTAATGATTAAATCCATCAGTCCAGGGATTTATCCATTTCAGCTAGCATTCGGCACGAGGCAGAAACAATCTCTGGACAAGGCATCAGCTCATCGCAAGGTGAATACAAGCACTCACATACACTAATGTCATTTTAGTGTAACCAAATCTGCATATCTTTGGAAGGAAACCGGAGCACACTGATGAAACCTAGCAGGAAAACATGTAAACTCCAGGCAGGGAAAATCAGCGATGTGACTCCCTGCAAGACAGCAGCGCTAACGCTCCGCCACCGTGTCAACCCTATGTGTGTAATTATTAACAGTATTCATTATTTAAGCGAAATTACCAATTTATCTGTAACATGTAACATATATACTTTAATGCATTTCATCATGAAAGTGATACCAAGTATAAATCTAAGGATTCTAAATGTATAGAGAGTTGGAATATCATACATTTAATGCACTCGATGTGGCGATCTATAGCTGGCGATCCGCTGCTGTCAGGACCGGATGGAAGCCCTAGAAAAAAAGACTGCACAGAAGATGGTATGTGAGACTTTTAAAATGTATCTTGCCATTGTGATCGGGAATATGCGACGCTTCAATATAAAAGCACCACAAATACATCTGTATGTCGGCATTTTGCTTCACCACATCGAACCATTCATCAAACATCGAAGTGCGCACACCGATCTCATAGGATCCGCAAAGCTTTCTGTCACATGTAGATAGTAAACAGAGACTCTGGCGTCACATTCCAACTTTTAGCACACTGTGCCCCCTGACTTTTTGCTGGTACTGCAGCTTGGGCACGTGTCGCGTTAATTTCTGAGGATCTGCTCAGAGGACACATCAAATGAACGCTGAGAACGTGTGGCAGCCATGATGCAGGCGCGTACGCGTTCTGAGCATGAAGTATAAATGAGCCCTAAGAGTCAGTTAGTCTTCTTCTATCCAAGTACTATTCAACTAACATTTACTGACAGTCAGATAAATTTGTCATCCTCAATTAGATAATTGTTAACTTGACTAAACATGGGACTTGACAGATATCTCAAGAAGAGGTGTGATCCCATGAATTCAGTTCATACCCTTGTATTCTTGGATGTAATGTGGCTCCTTTATGTTTCTTCTTCACAGTATACACCAGTAAATGTCTTGTGCTCATTCTGGAGAACTTTACCCTTTGGACAATAAATAAAGTACTATCTATCTATCTATCTATCTATCTATCTATCTATCTATCTATCTATCTATCTATCTATCTATCTATCTATCTATCTATCTGCCTATAAAAGTAATCAACGGTTGGAAGTTTTCACTTTTTATTGTTATACAACATTGCATCTCAATCTGCATAACTACTTATGCAGTCAATTATTTTCTGTTTTATAATTGTAACTAGGAAGCACATGGGCCTCCGTTCTTCAAATAAAATTTGTTCATTTAGAGCAAGCTAAACTTTTCCATTCTCTCAAGACAGTATTTTGTTTTCACTGCAAAAAAAATGCAGCTTCACAGATGTCATATGAGTTTAGTTTTCCGAGGTAGCCACAACCTCATATTTTTTGACTTTTCAGAACATTATCTGGGCACAAGCTTTTGATTAAGATCAAGACTGTGGTTCAGGGCCTAGTAGTTTGTGAGTATCAGCAGCTTGCTGCACCATACTGTATGTGCTTGAATTTCAGTGAATACCACAGCTGTCATTCTTCTTCTTTCTATCATCTAATCAGCTTCTGCAGTTTGCATCACACTTACTAGATGTCACCACTCTTCTTGCTTTTTCTACCATGTCACCTACTCAATCAGTTTGCTGTAAGAAAGAATAAAACCCCGATAACTTCCCAGAGGATGCCCCTACCCATATTTTTTGATTCACCAGCATGTATCATCATAAGCTTTTGCTTAAGACCAATAACAAGGTACAATTTCAGGTATTGAAGGGTCTTTTCCTAGTGGTTCATGAGTAATCGTGTGACTGACCGACACAACTCTTAGCATTTTATATTTATCTAGATTAATTTAGACCACTTTGCAGAGATCTGTTTCCACTTTAACATTAAAACATTTTTTTCTGTTGGCCAATGTAAAAAAAAAAAACCATTAAATTCACAGGGATTCAATGCTGTATAACTTCCACGGGATGAAAACATTTTATAGCTCCCTAAGAAGCCATCTTTCTACAGTGCTCAATGTGTACAATGCACATAGCCAACAAGCATTGGCATGGACTATCATCTGTTCAGTATCATGGAACTGCTTGTTGCAGAATAAACAAAGCGATTTTTCTAGGTCCAGAGCTAAAGTTTTTAATGCTATAATTCAAAAACCCAAATAGTCTTCATGAACATGTAGTTAACAACATGCATCAGAGACACAAGTTGGATTTAAGAGGTCATCACAGTTTAACTGAACAGAGGTGTTAATTTTCTTAGATATACATAAACGGTTTGTCGTGACAACGTTTTTAATCTGTTTTTTTTTTCTTGATTTTGAATGCTTCACTGGACCAAAGAACAGTTGCCAAGGTTGAACAAGATTGTTAAAGTATGTGCTTTTGACCTTACTCATGCTTTCCTATAGTGATCAGTACCAATAAATCTTCAGCATTACAGACAGCAGAATTATTGCTGTTTATGAACTGTCTGTGGTGAGAGGCTGGCAAAAGCAGAGCAAAGTCCACAGTCAGGTGCTCCCTGCTGAAGCTAAGTTTGGAGCACTCTTTTTTTGCACCAGGAAAATACAGTACAACAGGAGGCAGGTAGAAGAGACAAGTATAATAGAAAAACTGAACAGTTGTAAGTAGGCTAATACCGTGCAAGTGAAATTTCATCCAGGGATATTTAGTGTGCTAGGCATGATAGGAAAGTCTACCAGTCAATGAAGCACATGTACAGAAAACAAGGTTTCCTACAGGGAGGCTGGTTGCATCTTCTTTTGGTTTAGAGAATAGTCATTGGTCATGATGCTCAAAAAGAGATATCAACATAAGCTGTACACCATTACGGTAGTTAGATATGATGAGTGACTAGAATGCCAGGTAGTTTGGTGGATGGGAAATAGCAAGACTTTTCTTTTGAAATATAACTTTTAGTTGTTATGTCTATTGTTGTCAGAATGCATTCTCGGTCAAAAAACACCTTGATTGGTTTCAAGTAGGCAGTATTTTAAAAAACAAATACAGTACATCTATAAGTAGAAAGTTATAAATATAAGTAAATAAAAGCATGTCAAACTCTTTTATATTGACTACATGAAATGAAATATATTGTGCATGGCTTATAGTATTGGTAAATTAACAAAATCAGCAATCAAAAATAAAACTGATGAAGCAGAAATGCTGCTGCTTCTATTATTTTTCACATGAGCACACCTACTGTTCTTAAAAATAGTTATGTATCTGTTAGTTTCTGTCTTTGCTGTGAATGTTGCTTACATTATATTAAATCGTAAAGATACACTTAAGGCAAAGCAGGGAATAAAGTGCAATTAGTGTGTTTTTAATCATCACGAAAGATCAATTTTTCTACAGATAAAAGAATGTGAAACATACATTTGTTATTGAAATGATAACTCACCTCACTTGTAAACATTATAATCAAATAATGACTTAAAATGATTAGCTATTCATTTAATATTTTAAAACTATATTTATGATGAACAAACATTAACACAGCCTTTATTTTATAGTACAATGTGTAACATAATGCAGACAATTCAATAGCCTTCATTTTAAAATGTAGGTGCAACGTACAATGACTAAAATGGATGGTACATACAGTACATATGATGCACTGATATACAAGATAGATAGATAGATAGATAGATAGATAGATAGATAGATAGATAGATAGATAGATAGATAGATAGATAGATAGATAAAGAGTAGTTAATTTTGTTCCAAAGCAAAAGTTAGCTTCTCCTTAATGAGCAGAAGAAGTTTAATGGTATGTGCTGTGAAGATAGATAGATTTGCACGTGCAATAGGACACATCCTCAGGGTTTTGGCCAGGTAAGCAATACCACCAAAGAACATGAGAGGGCTCCTTTGTTAACACAAAAATATTTTTCAAGCTGCATTTCAGAGGAACACTGACCAGAGAATGAATGACGACACTTCTGATATTCCATCATTAAACTCTACCTCTTTTGGGAACCAGCACACTAAAACCAGAAGGAGGCAGTCAGTTTAACTCAACCACTGCACCTGATGTGACTGCCAATAGCTGTACTTTCTTTTTTGTTTTCAACTTTACTCACCATTATACATAATATACAGTATGTGTAGATAGATATAATACTGCATGTGTGTGTGTAAAAAATATGCCAGAACTGATGTAAAGCTCTTGCCAGTCTATCAGAGCTATTGCACATTAGTAATATTAGAACATAAATTTCATAAAATAAGTAAATTATTTTTTATATCTATCCAGACGTTTATATAATCCATCATGGTTTCTCCTTAAACCATTTGACTCCATAATTCGCTCCAGATAAAAAACATCAATATGTGCGATAAAATCATTACTGATTTCCATCTTTATTACCTATCCCTGTAATTTCAACCAATGTCCCTGAGTACATGATTTACCATTTAAGTAAAAGAACTCTGCTAGATTAGCTTTATTGGTACCTTTCAGAATTTTAATTAGCACAGTTAAGTCCCCATGTAGCCTTTTTTTGCTGAACTACAGAAGTATTTTGCAAGACCCTTAGTCTGTCAAAAAATCAGAGTACAACATATCCTGTAATCCAGAGATTCTTCTGGTACTGTGTCAAAGTTTTCCTCCCTGTGTCAAAGACAGTCATAATTAAGTAACTGAAAACTTTTAAATTGTCACGGTATGAGTGAGTACAGACAGTGATGGATTGGTTTCCTTGCTTGTGGCTAATACTGTGGAGTTAGGTTCTGCTCGCCATGAGCCTGAACTAAAATTAATTGATAATGAGTGGATAGATGGATGGATGGATTGATTGACTGATGAATATAATAGACATATCGTTTTCATATATATTAGAAGTGCAAGCAGCACACCACTTTAACACTAGAATTACCAGAGCCTACGAAAAAACTCATAGATCCGGCCCACCTTAAATCTGTTCACACCTCTCCGCCAGCATCTTTTGTCATCTAAATGAGTTGCCACTCTGGCACTGCAAGCTGTCTCCTTGGTTCCAAGAAAACACAGTTATATTGAGTTTGAAGCTTACAGTAAACAAATTTCACGTTAACTGCTTTGTGTGTTCTATTCATATCCAGCTCTAAACCTGTGATCCATTGGCACACAGAGCTAAATACTGAGAGCAAAAAGAAATGCAATGTACTAGAAGACAAATTACTTAACACTAGAATTACCAGAGTCTATGAAAAAACTCATAGATCCGTCCCACCTTAAAACTGTTCGCACCTCTCCACCAGCGTCTTTTGTAATCAGAATGTGCTAATAAAGACAAGCTACAAGCAGCCGGCTATTCCATCCTCCCCACTGACTTAGAACGTGCACGAAATTCTCCCAGTCCATGCCTTGATTGATTATCTGGGAGTGAAGTGGGGTTTTAGAGTGGAAATAATAGATTGTTATTTGGAACACACGCATATCATGTGTGTTCCTTTTCTAAAGTAATCTGTGTAAACACATTGTTAAAACAGAAACTTTTTTATATTTAAGTAATAAATGTTACAAAATGTAGGCATAAACTATGAAATGTGTGAAGCCTGAAGTCCAAAGATCAAATAAACACTTTCGCAAAAGGTTCAAGAACAATAAAACAGCTTCTTTGGCGTACCGATGAGACCTGAGTTCAATACCCTGCTGGTAATGTTATTTTTTTTCTTTTTAACCTTCGCCGCTCTGCCTGCCTGCCTGAACTCCCGTCTATCTACTGTATATAGTAATAACAGTAATTTTATTATTATATAGCAGCTTCCCTGTCTGCCTATCATATAGTGCCTTTCCTGCCTATCTATCTATATACAGTATCTATCCCATTAGCTGTTTTTTTATATATCTATTATACCTATTGGGTGCCAAACAAGCAATTACAATGATTTTCTGAATATATAAAGTCATTTTTCGAATATATAAAGTCAGCATCGAAATATATAAAGTCACTCCTGAATATGTAAAGTCAAAGCCTGATTATATAAAGTCAGCATCAGAATATATAAAGGCATTACCGAATACAGCCCGGACACAGACAGGCAGACATGTTGGTTCACCACACACGTTTTATTTACAATAATATTTACAGTGCACAACCCAGTACCGCAGCACCAATCACCCCTTAACGTTCTGGCCGCACAACAATGCCTTGCTCAGTCCTTCTGACCGCCTCCACTCCTCTCCTCCGAGCTCCGTCCTCTTCCACCCGACTCTTGCACCCGACTGGAGGAAGGCTGTCCCTTTTATCCACACCCGGATGAGCTCCAGGTGCTCCCCGACAATCTTCCACTGACACACCCCAGTGTGGCGGAAGTGCTGGCTGTTCTCCCGGAAGCTCTCCGGGTGTCCCTGCTTCTCTTCCCCCCAGCACTTCCTGGTGTGGCGGAAGTACTGGGGTCCAGGGTTCCCAAGGCATTGGGGAGCCTCCTGGCGGTGACCACGGGCCCCTACAGGGTGAGGCTTCCATGCCCTGAACCCGTGGCCCCCAAAGCAACCAGGAAGGCGGCCCCCACGTGATCCCAGAGGGGCGCACGCCCACTTCCGGTCCTCCAAGGCGTACCGGCCGGGTCGTGGCCCCTGGCATCCTCGACAATTGATATTAATTAAAACGACTCAGGCACATTTTTAGTAAACTCAATGAGTTCCTAATACAACATAATTAACTAAGTTAACAAAAACATCTTCAGAAAAATATTTTAAAAACCCTACTGTTCAGTTAATTTATTCAAAATGATGTATGTGCCCTGCAATTTGAACACTCTATTTATTTATTCTTTTTGTATGGGCGAATTTTGGACAAACCTCACAAGTCCGATCGATTCTGAGTGGCTTCTGTCGAAGTTTACCTTTCACTAGTATGAGTGAAATGACAATCATTCGGGAATGATTTTATATATTCCAACGATGACTTTATATATTCAAAAATGAGTTTATATATTCCGATGCTGTCTTTATATAATCAGGAATGACTTTATATATTCCGAAGCTGACTTTATATATTCAAGTTTTGACTTTATATATTTGGGAATTACTTTATATATTCCAACACTGACTTTACTGTATATATTCAGGAATGATTTTATATATTTTAACTCTGACTTTATATATTCAGGAATGGCTTTATATATTCTGACGCTGACGTTATATACTCAGGAATTACTTTATATATTCAAGTTTTGACTTTATATAGGGCGGCATGGTGGTGCAGTGGTAGTGCTGCTGCCTTGCAGTTAGGAAACCCGAGTTCACTTCCCAGGTCCTCCCTGTGTGAAGTTTGCATGTTCTCCCCATGTCTGTGTGGGTTTCCTCCCAAAGACATGGTGGATTGGTGATTTTAAATTGGCCCTAGTTTGTGTGTGTTCTGTGGTGGGTTGGTTCCTGTGTTGGCTGGGATTGTCTTCAGCAGTTTGGAAAATGGATGGATGGACTTTATATATTCAGGAATGACTTTATATATTCAGAAAATCATTGTAATTGCCTGTTTGGCACCCCATAGGCAATTTATAATATATGCATATAAAAAACAGCTAAGGGGATAGAGATATAGATAGATAGGAAGAAAAGGCACTATATGATAGGCAGACAGGGAAACTGCTATATAATAATAAAATTACTGTTATTAGTATATAGATAGACGGGGAGTTCAGGCAGACAGGCACAGCGGTGAAGGTAAAAAAAAAAACACTTTTTCTCCCCAGCAGGGTAATGAACTTGGGTCTCTAAGGGCCGATTTATACTTCACGCTCAGAACGCATACGCGCCCGCATCATGGCTGCCAGTCATTCCCAGCATTCATTTCACACGTCCTCTGAGCAGGTCCTCAGAAATTAGTGTGACGCGTGTGCAAATTGCAGTACCAGCAAAAAGTCGGGAGGGGCAGTGTGCTAAAAGTCGGAATGTGACGTCAGTGTCTCTGTTTACTATCTACATGTGACAGAAAACCTTTTTGCAGATCCTACGGGATGAATGCTTCGATATGGTGAAGCAAAATGCCGACATACAGATGCATTCGTGGTGCTTTTATATTCAAGTGTCACATATTCCTGATCGTAATGACACGATACATTTTAAAAGTCTCACATACCATCTTTTGTGCCGTCTTTTTTTTTTTATTATTACAACTTAACAACTGCAACATAATGTATAGCGCTGTAATTGAGCCACTGAGAAAAAAATAAAGGACACGGTGAAAACGTGTATTTTGTGATTAAAGTGGAAATTTCGGCTTTAATCTCGAAATGTCCACTTTAACCTCGTAGTTTACTTTATCATTATTGCAGACCATCGTAAACATCATCCCAGTTTTTAATCGCTACGAGCTTCTTGGACCTGACATCAGCGGCAAGCAGCAATAGATCACCACACAGAACAAATTAAATGTATGATATTCCAACTCTCTGCACATTTAAAATCTTTAGATTTGTACTTGATACCACTTTTATGTTGAAATGCATTAAAGTGTGTATGTTACATTTTACATATAATTTTGTTTAAATAATGAATACTGTTAATAGTTACACACATGGGGGGAATAATTACACACATGGGGGTGTCACGGTGGTGGAGTGATAGCACTGCTGTCTCGCAGGTAGTTATGTTGCTGGTATTTCTTGCTTGTATTCCACACTGTGCTCCAGTTTCCTTTTAAAGATATGCAGATTTGGGGATTTGGTGCCGCTAAAATGATACTAGTGTATGCGAGTGCTTGTATTCACCTTGCGATGAGCTAAGGCCTCGTCCAGGGATTGTTTCTCACTCCTGCCCAATGCTTGCTGGAATGGACACATCCCTGGATTGATGGATTTAATCAATAAACATAATTTTCAGAGATATTGCGGTAAGGTGTCATCAGAATTTAATGAGTGTTCTAGGCAATTCACAACACAGAGAAGCCGAACATGTTCTCACCGTGATAATATCTCGCACTGTCACCTGGTGGATTCCTCCAGATTTACATAAAGTATGCGCGCAAGTATGAACACTACAACGTTTGCGCAGCAGGAACATCCGCTGCAGCATGCGTTGCGTCGCGTGAAGTATAACTCCGGCCTAAGGCACAGCAAGCCTGCTGCACTCTGAGTCAGCAAATTTTACCAGTACACCATGGAAGCTGTTGTATCATTCTTGAACCTTTTGTGAAATTGTTTATTTGATCTTTGGACTTCAGGCTTCACACATTTTATAGTTTATGCCTACATTTTGTAACATTTATTACTAAAATATGAAAAAGTTTCTGTTTTAACAATGTGTTTACACAGATTACTTTAGAAACGGAACACACATGAAATACATGTGTTCCAAATAATGATCTATTATTTCCACTCTAAAACTCCACTTCACTCCCAGATAATCAATCAAGGCATGAGCTGGGAGAAGTTCGTACACGTTCTAAGTCAGTGGGGGGATGGAATAGCTGGCTGCTTGCAGCTTGTCTTTATCAGCACATTCTGATGACAAAAGAAGCTGGCGGAGAGGTGCGAACAGTTTTAAGGTGGGACGGATCTAAGTAATTTGTCTTCTAGTACATTGCATTTCTTTTTGCTCTCAGTATTTAGCTCTGTGTGCAAATGGATCACAGGTTTAGAGTTGGATATGAATAGAACACGCAAAGCAGTTAATGTGAAATTTGTTTACTGTAAGCTTCAAACTCAATATAACTGTGTTTTCTTGGAACCGAGGAGACAGTTTGCAGTGCCAGAGTGGCAACTCAAGTTTAAATGATATACAACTGAATATTTATTATTTAAAATATTTATTTCAGATTTACATATTGTCACCACTAAGGTGTGTTGCAGCACCACGAACCCCAGGCACAACCTCACAGACACAAGTCCTGATATAAATAACAGGTTTATTATTAATGATACCTTACTGAAAGGCTTCAAAAATGGCATAAAGCAAACACAATTCTTCTCTCTGTCCCTTTGTCTTCTCCTCCACACCTCGCAGGCAAGCTTTGTCCGTCCTCCACACCCAAGTTGCATGGATGAGGTTGAGTGGTCTATTATTTTTGACTCAGGAGAAGTTTTGGTGGTATGGCATAGAACAATGGAAGCACTTCCAGGTCAATTGTAAGTTCCACATAGTAGGGATTAAGAATCCCATTAGCTCCCAGTGGTGGCCCCCACAGAACCCAACAGTGCTGCCTCATGGAACTACAGGTCCCAGCATTCCCTGCATGTGCCCATGGGGGAATCCTAGCCCAAGGTGGCTGCCACCTAGTGTATTGGTGGAGAAAATATGTAGCAGTGCTCATCTCCCTCAGTCCTGTCATTGAACTGGCCTCCCAGCCGGGTAAGAGTCCTTTTTCAATCCCAGTTATGATGCCAGTCCACGTGTGTCATCCATTATAATATTTTAACATTCTCTCCCTTTTTGACACCATTTTGGGCCTGCCACTTTTAAATCAGTTTGAGCTTTTGCAGACTGGTATTCCTGGGGTTTGCTTTAGTTAATTTAACTCTCTTGAAACAAAGCGATCAGATTTGAAAAAAAAAAAAAAACGTATTTTTTACCCGCTAAAATGTGTTTATTTAAGCCTAGGACCTGACAAAGGATCTGGTCATATGGTCATATTCATATTGATGAATCCTAAAACATTTGTGGAAGTGAATGCATGATAGATTTGTCCATTTAATTTCTTCGTCATGTGCTCGTTTGTTGTTTTCTATTAAACTTGCTGAACACCCTCACCTCACTTCCTTCTGTTGTAAAACCTTACATAGTTCTAGTCATAGTCATCTGCTGACGCTTCAGTACACCACAGACCTTCAAAATCCTTTTTCTCTGGCTGTGAAAACAAGAGAGCACATGCAGCTGCTGTGGAAAACAATTTGCAGTTTGACTGGGCCATACGTGGAATTGAGGCACTAGCGACCCATGCCAAGAGCTGTTTGGTTGGAAACAGAGCCAAAGAATTAGATTTGATTTTATTTGCTTGAAAACATCTAAGGAAGTTAAGGTAAAAGTAAATTCCATGCTGAAAGCTAAAAGGTTACATACACAAATATAATAACTTTGTGTATGCAGAGGAATTTGTAACATCTGGGAATGTGTTTTTAAGCACTTAGCATTTTTTAGAAAGGCAGAAAAATAAAGAAATCTAGAAAGGCACCTGTGCTACATTTGTTTCGTATTTGTTGTGTTTCACGTTTTATATGAAATGAAAAATTTCCACATCAGACTTTAAGAGAAGCTAAAAAGTGATTAACACTTTTGCCTCAAAGTTTCAGGGTTGGGTTCAAATTCTGTTTGGAGTCGGAATCTTCTCCTCATGCTGATGTTAGATTTTTTGGTCAGGACTTGAGTTATTGCCCCCATGGTAGACTGCCAGGGGGTTTCTGCTTGCATAGGCTCTAAACCCTGAGCTGAATTATAGATTTAACATTGGATATATAGGTGCATGTGTAATTTAAAAGACTATGTTTAGTGTGTCTTTAATGAATGAATTGTAAATAGCCAACACTATCAATTTTGCTGTCTCAAATATCATCTTTGCCTTAATGACATTTTTTGTTTTATTATGTAGGCAGTTTGATATTCTCATTTTTATTGTACTGAACAGACCGCTGAATGCTGACATTGTAATTTGTGTTTTAGGTTACTTATTTATTTGTTTGTTTCAAGAGGCCATGGGAAAGCAAAGTGTTGGTTTAATATACTTTGGAACAACGCAGAAATAACTTTGGGATGATTAGGGTCAAAAGGTAGCCCCCCGTCTACTCTTATGCATTACCTCATGTCCTGATGCATTGTTACCAGGTGGAAGGCGTTACGCTCCTTTTGTTAATTTTTTTTTTGCACTGGTCAAGGTTGTTGTCTCCTTATCACTTTTTCTCGACTTCCGCATTACATGTTCAGTACACGACAGTCACATCCTTTTGCGCCCCCACAGCTAATGAAGATAATGTCTTTTTTTCCTTACCTCCAGAATACTCTGTCACAATACTGAGAAGAGATAAAAGCAAATCTCTTCCTCTGAATCTTGCCTGAAGTTACACTTGCATGGGCTTTTAGGTTGGATGATCAGTTTAGCAAACAAAAGATAATGTCTAACTTAAGCATCTGAATTCCTCATGGCACTGATAGTATGTCCATACACCATAACTAAAAAGAAGTCTGACATGCATTTCATTTACCAAAATATGATTGTCTTGACTATTTCTGAGGAGGTGTCATTAAAATTAGTTAATTTGGAACATTTTTCCTTTTACCAATAGTCAGTTAGTCAGTCAGTCAGTTATTGTCCAACTCGCTATATCCTAACACAGGGTCATGGGGATCTGCTGGAGCCAATCCCAGCCAACACATTACGCAAAGCAGGAACAAACCCCAGGCAGGGCACCAGCCCACCACTGCATTTTGCCAATACTGTATCTATTTGAAATTCAATAGTGACTTGATGTGTACCTCTCTATTCTTTAACTAGAGGATTCACCAGAGTTTGTCAGTGATGCTGTTACATTTCATATTGGGTTTCTTCAGTATATTTTTGTTTTATTAGTTGGACAGATTTATCTAAAAGTCTACTATACCATTGCTTGCCATAACAGAGCCAAATGGATACACAGCACTGGCACAATTTTCCAGTAGTTAGTGCAGCTCCTGGTCATCTCGGATCTGTTCTCAGTTCCTGGACTGGTTACAAAAGAAGTCAGGAGTCCATATTCTTTACAGTTCCCAGTGCATTTTTTTCAACTATTCTGGTTTCAATTACCATATATGTTAGGTTAACTCGGTGATTGCAATCATGGGAGCAACAACAATAAGTCCAGGGGTGATGCAGAAACAAATTTTAATTAATCAAGCCATTTTTTTTTAAATGAATGCTACTGGTACCCAAGACTGTGTTTAGGACTGTCCTCCAAGAGAGCAAAGTGAAGAAAATTTGAGTTAAGGTAAGATGAGAAAGATAATATGTAGTGTGGAAAGTGTCCCGGAGACAGGCAGGTAGACATGTTTAAATCACCCACATGTTTATTAAACAACTAATATATACAATAGTGCACACAACCCCCAAACAACTCCTCCAAAAGTCCAGGCCTGTCATTCAGTGCCTTCAGACCGCCTCCACTCCTCTCCACCAAGCTCTGTCCTTCTCCTCACCTGACTCCAGCCACTAAACGGAGGGAGGTGGCCCCTTTTATCCCCACCCAGATGTGCTCCAGGTGCCTCCCAAGCTCTTCTGCCGGCACTCCCCTTTGTGGTGGAAGTAACGGCTGGGCACCTGGAAGCACTCCGAGTGTCCCTGGTCTTCTTCCCCCCAGCACTTCCGGGTGTGGTGGAAGTGCTGAGGGCCAGGGATTTTCAGGCATTCAGGTGCCCCCTGGCGGTGACCACGGGCCCCTATAGGATTGAGCTTCTAAGCTCTGTTCCCATGGTCCCCAAAGCCATCAGGGTGATTGCCCCCACATGGGCTGGAGGAGGCATAAGCCCTCCTCCGGTTCTCCTGGGCATCCTGGCTGGATACCACCCCCAGCTACTCGCCACAGTAGGTTATTACAGAATGTCAGCTATTGGGGATTGAAGGCTGCAGGCCAACTGCGGTGTATGTATTTATTTGGGCTTTGGAATACATAACATTTCACTTTATAAAACAGCAAAGTGCACCCTATTGACTCCTGAAGGTGTTTAAGTTTCTGTCTGAGAGCCAGGCTTGCAAGCAGAATAAAATCTGAATGCCCACTTCTGTATGCGTTGGTGCCGTTACACAGCTCCACTTATGCATGTGAGAATTTATACAGATGGAACACCAGGAATGGCTGGTTCAGTGAACAGATTTGTGTCTTTAGTGAAGAAAGCAACAATATTATAATAACATAGTGCTTAAACTCTATTTTGAAGCCCTGGTTGGGAAAACATTCAACAATGAGTTGAAAAAAGTACTAGACACAGTTGCAAAAATAATTATATATATATAAAAAGTATGTTTGCCAGGAACACTCTCAAAATAATGGTGCTGTAATTGCATTGTATGGTTCTTTACTGGATTGTATGGTTCCTCATTAAGGTATTGCTTGACAAAGAAGCATTTCACTCTGGGAAGGGTTCTTTACATATGAAGTCGGTTCTTTGTTTTTTAAAAAACTTTTGTAGAAAAAAAATGTAATCTTTACTGTATGGTAGGTTACCTAGCAGAACACAAACCTAGACTTAGCCTGTCATTGTTATAGTGTTATTGTATGCAGCAAGAGTCCTTTTAAAATCATGACCCACTGGTATTTCACAAATCTGTAAACATCTATTCATGGTTATTCACTGTACGGAGCCTGTTACAGATCTAAATAAATAAATGGTTCCTTCGGGATCCTTCATGTGAATGGGTCATTTAGGAGCCAAAAATGGTTCCCATATGGCATTGCTCTGAAGAAACACCCTGGCACCTTTATTTTGAATAGTTTTTGTGGACAAAGCACGTTAATCTTCTTCTTCTTTCCAAGGATGCAAGATGGCTATCTAAAAAGTGTTCTCATAAATCTTTGAACAGAAGTATGAGACATTTGGTTTTTTTAATCCTTGAGTAGTACATGGAATTCCACATGTCAAGTGCAGATGATATTTGGATTGCAAAATTATAGTTGATGTATTTGATCATTTCAACAAGATACATTCCAATATGCAAGGAAGCGCTAAAAATATCTTATCTTCAACTGATAAAACCAAAGATCTGAGAGATAAGTTTGTGGGTCATTATGGAGAAACATATCAATGTGGATATGTTACCAAACGTTGCTGTAACAGAGAAGAAAGAGTTCATGCTATTGATGTCTGAGCATCTTGGGGAACAGGAAAAACATTTGGTATCTATCTTAAAAAAAGGACAAGTGTCTGTCTGTGTGTGCATCCAGTTCCTCTGTCTCTGTCATTCCAATAAATGGTACATTACACACATTTGTACCAGTGCATTTTATTACTACATACACTACAAAATACATTCCAATAGATGGTGCACTGCAAATGTTAACTCTGAAGTCTATGTTGATTACTTAGATGGTGAGGTTTACGTTAGCTGCTGAGATTTCAACCTGTCTTAGATGGGTAGTACAGCCGGTAATTTTTGCATGCCAAAGTCAAGTCAAGTCAAGTTGGGGAGCATGCACTGGTACAGTGCGTTGCCGCACCCACTACACGTCGAAACAGCTCAGGGTCCTGGTTTGCAACCCCCCCAGGCGGACACGTGGTCCAGTCCTACCCTCCGGAAATGACCCTCTATCTGCTGCAGCTAGGTGTTACATGGGCAACCCCTTGGCCTGGTCCAGCCACTTGGGTGCCCAACAATGAGGATCTTATGAGCCGGATCACCCTCAGGGAAACGTGCCACATGGCCGTAGTGCCGTAACTCGGGACTCCATGAGCAACCGCTCATTCAACACAAAGTCAAACCAATGGTACCCAAGGATTTTCTGGAGAGACACAGTACCAAAGGAGTTCAGTCTTCGTCTCAGGTCACTGGATAGCGTCAATGTCTCACAACCATATAGCAAGACAGGAAGCACCAGGACTCTAAAGACTTAGACATTCGTCCTTTTGCATAGATATTGGGAGCGCCACACACTCCTTTCCAGCGACCTCATGACCCCCCATGCTCTCCCAATCCGTCTACTGACTTCACAGGAAGAGTCAGCAGAGACATGAATGTCACAGCCAAGGTAAGTAAACCTCTCAACAAGGTCAACAAACTTTCCGCAAACAGACACACTGCTGATGGCTTTGCCCAAGAGGTCATTAAAGGCCTGGATCTTGGTTTTTATCCAGGACACTCTAACAAAAACCTCTTTATCTGCCCTCAGAGCCCTTGCATCCGTCCTTCTCAGACCAGAGTTGCCATTGAGTTGTGCGCTGCGACTCCTCTCGATGATATCCAGGGTGCCCTGCAAGGTGAAACATCTCCTTCTGGGAACACCAGTAACACCAGCACAACCCTCAGCAACCTTCAGGGTCTTGTTACGGAAGGTCTCCCACATCACATTAGGTTCGGCAGTCGTCCCCAATTCTGAAAGTTCCTCACACAAACTGCATGCAAACTCAACAGCCTGGTCTTGGAGTCTGGCCAAGAAATGAAGAATGAATGACCTCACATTGAGAAAAAAAGCTTTGAAAATTCTACTAGTACTAGGGTGTTGTATCATGTTAGCCATTATGGATGTGGTTAGAAGTTAAGCAAAATCACACCTTTTATTGGCTAACTAGAAAGATTACAATATGCAAGCTTTTGAGGCAACTCAGGCCCCTTCTTCAGTAAACATCTTGCCTGACGAAAGGGGCCTGAGTTGCCGCGAATGCTTGCATATTTTAATTTTTTCTAGTTAGCCAATAAAAGTTGTAATTCTGCTACAATTTTTAAATATTATCTGCACAAAGTCAGAATTTTCTGTAGTTACAAGTATAAAAAGTGACAAGACCAAAAGGCTATAAATGATTGAGTAAGTAATGGGAATATATCTCTCCACTATTCCACCTAATATGAAAAAGATCTGCGATTCATGTTATGACCAAATATCTTTTTTTTTTTTTTTTTTCATTTCATCATGATGAAAGTTTTATTTACCTCAAGTATTTGTGAGGTCTTAAATATCAAGATGGTCACAACGTTTTGCTGTTTCAAGCTATTATGATGCTCTTCAGAATGGTAATGGACCTACAAGGTTGCAATCAGTTTAAGCCACTCTTAAGATTTTCATGTGTCATTCTGACAGCATCCTCAGCTGCTGTGTGGCATGTCTGTATATTACAAAATGTCTTTCTTCCCTTGCTACAAGGCTACTGTTATCCACAGTTCTCCATAGTGCCCTCTGTTAGTGTTTGTGCTTTTCCCTTAGGAGATTTTTGGCCAGCTGTACGTCCTTCTGTGTTTTGCACCCAATCTCTCCTTGAAGTGTGTTCCCTGAAAGAGTGAATTTCTTCTTGCTTTGCCTGAATATGTTGTTTGTTGTCACCTATCTCAATATCCTGAGTCCTCAGATGCTCTCTCAAAAAGTGAATTTCTTCTTGCATCTCTCGAATCAGTTGCATGTTGTGCCTAATCTTTACCTCTCTCCTCCATATATGCTGTCTCAAGAAGATGATTTCTTCTTGCAACTCCTGGCGATCTCGGTGTCTCTTCTCCATAATTCCTTAATGAGGAAGGAAGTTCACTTAACGTACAAAGGACCTGTTAGGACCACCAAACTCGAACACCAATGGACGCGCATTTCTCTTGCTTGAATCTATAAAATTCCACTTTGTCTTTGTCTCTCTGCACCTGTTTAAAATATCTTATTGAATGGTTACAACTGTAAAAACAGGTTAGTCTGTTTTGCTAATTTCATGATTATCTATAGTCAATAGACAGTATTTTTAGTGTCCCTAAAGAAGCTATACAATGTTTAACTGTTACAATTGGATCATGGTGATATAGGGAAGTGGACAGAACTAGGGCTGACACAAAATAAAATTAAACACTTGTGTGATGGGTGTCATCATTAGGAAAAGGTTGAGAAACTCTGAGGTGACTTAAAATAAGCTCAGTGTGAATGTAATCTTTAATGTACAAGTGCTGGTTCCTGCATTGTGACCAATGTCTCTGGGACAGATTCTCGATTGCAGTGACCCTATTATGAAAAAAAAACAGTGATTTTCCATCCCACACACTGATTTTACCCAATAACCTAAAGACATGACATGCAGGTTCTATTTAATGGTTTACCCAGAATAGGCTCAGTGTGAGGGTAGCCTTCAGTGGAACATCAGTTCGTTCTTACATTCTGGCCCAAGTTTCTGTTGTACACAAAGGCTCCCAATGACTGTGTATTCCAAGAAAAAGTTAGGAGAGGATTGGGAGGCAGGATTGCCTTGTGGGCAAACCATTAGTTTATTACTATGGACACATATCCATTTTGAAGTGGTTTTCTTTGATCATCATTTTAAAAGCCTCAGCTCAAACCGAGGTAGGAAACTGAAAAGGCAATAAACAAGCAAATGTAACCCCCGGAGGTGGAATCACACTTAGAATTCCTGCTATGGCAGATGTGGTATCTCTTCTCTCTTAAATAATTATTTCCCATTCAAGCAAAAATGTGCAAGCATGTTGTAAAGAATGCCAGAAAACACATGGAAACTTTTTGGCTCCATTGTGGTTTATTATGGATAATTGGATGTTTGTGTGGACGTCACAAGGGAGTCAAGGTTAGTATTACAGCATTACAGGAGACTAGATAATCCCTCAGAGCCAGCAAATGATTTACTTTAAGGAATGATGCAAGTTTTTCATTGGGCTGTTTTTATATAAAATCAAGATGGAACAGAACATCTAAACTGGGTAATATTTATCAAAGCCATTCATGCATGCGTATGTGTCATAAAGACCATTCATTTATAATGTGTTTAATGTCAAATTTATCCAAAAGCGATTCCATTAATGAGGTAAATGATACATTTTATATTCTTATTAGAATAGTACTGTTTCCCAGTTTGTTTTTAACAATGCATGACATGTAAACAAAACGTAAAATTGAAAGATGTTAACTGTTTAAAATTAGCTTTAAGTGAGTCTTAATTTTTTGTCCATTTCATATCCATATAAATTTTTAACATAACATAGCATCCATTATTCATCCTGCTATATCCTAACTACAGGGTCAGGAGGGTCTGCTGGAGCCAATACCAGCCAACACAGGGCATAAGGCAGGAAACAAACCCTGGGCAGGGCACCAGCCCACTGCAGGGCACCCGCACACACACACACACCAAGCACACACTAGGGACAATTTAGAATCGCCAATGCACCTAACCTGCATGTCTTTGGACTATGGGAGGAAACCGGAGCACCTGGAGGAAACCCACACAGACACGGGGAGGACATACAAACTCCATTCGGGGAAGACCTGGGAAGCAAACCCGGGTCTCCTAACTGCGAGGCAGAAGCGCTACCCACCGTGCCGCCCCACATAACATAGCATAATGCAATATTCGTAAACCCAATTAATACAGTTCAGGGAGCCTGAAGCCTACTCCAGCAGCAATTTTAAATAAAAATGCAGCAAACAAACGTTGGGACAAGTTGTTCCATCCATGTGTTTTTCAAGAAATAAAGACAGGACCATTTCAGTATTTAATATCCATTACAAAACAGGGTTTAAGCCCTTAACTGTACATACTCATGCTCATTGTGTTTTGTCACAGAATTATATGGATGAACTAGCTGGAAACAGCACTGGTTTTAAGGTTTCCATTTTTGCGTTAAGACTACGTTCACATCAACAGGCTGAAATGATTCAAAACTGATTTTTTTTGCCTTAATGTGACATAAACCTATTTTTTTCTTTTCAAAACAGATTTGAGTCACTTCCATATGTGGTCTTGGATTGGATACAAATCTGATTCATGCGGCATCAATGAGAATGTTCAGATCGAAATTCGTGTGGCTTTTTTTTTTGTTGTCATCAGCCAACACCAGCACTGTGGCAAACAACAATGCGGGAGCAATACAGCTGTAACAACAGTCTGGGTCCCACCATTGCTGGCTCCTTTCTTGTACCCACTCATCTCTTGGTGCAGCAGTGCCAGCAATAATTGTAAAAACAGCAAAAGCTAGCCCTCTGGCTTTTTGTTTCCTTCTTAGCCTATTCCTATAGAGCTGGATCAAAATGCAGTGCATTCACTAGCCACTATTACGTCCATTTTGAAGATTTTAATACCATGAGAAGTCCCAAAAATATGACATTTTTTTTGTTGTTGGTAAAGCTTATGACTCATGCACAAACGTATTAACATGTGCATGCATGCCATTTCGGAGAAAAGATGTGTTCACATTACAGTTAGAAACAAGTCACTTTTACTTATAAATGTGTACCATCAAAACAGGAAAATCCCATCAGAGCAAAAACTCGAATTTGAGCAATGAGGCTTGCAATGTGCACGTAGCGTTATGATAGCCGTCCATCAATTTATAACCTTTTCATCCAGTTTTGGTTCATAGGGAGCAAGTGCCAGCCTCTTCAGCATAGCGTACAAGGAGGTTTTGACCCTGGATTGATGCATTTACGCTGGCATACATGCCTACTGTATATTTTTGGATGTTGTACATCCCTGCATTGTAATAAGTTACAAAAACGGGCAGATGCATGAACATTGCCTGTGCAAAAATGACCAGAGACAACAAAATGAAACTCTTGAGATGTCATACATCGAACATCCACTTATCCAACCCGCTGTATCGTAACTACAGGGTCAGGGCGCCACCGCAGTCATAAATCAAACATCCATACTAAAATGTAAGTACCCCTTTGCAATTTTTGAAGGGTATGAAAAAATTATGAAATATCTTATGTATTCAAAATAAACTGCTCAAAAAAATTAAAGGAACACTTTGAAAACACATCAGATCTCAATGGGAAAAAGAAATCCTCCTGGATATCTATACTGATATAGACTGGGTAATGTGTTAGGAACGAAAGGATGCCACATCGTTTGATGGAAATGAAAATGATCAACCTACAGAGCCCTGATTTCAAAGACGCCCCAAAAATCAGAGTGAAAAAATTATGTGGCAGGCTAGTCCATTTTGCCAAAATTTAATTGCAGCAACTCAAAATTGTACGCAGCACTTTGTATGGCCCCTGTGTTCTTGTATACATGCCTGACAACATCGGTGCATGCTTCTAATTAGATGATAGATGGTGTTGTAGGGGATCTCCTCCCAGATCTGGACCAGGGCATCACTGAGCTCCTGGACAGTCTGAGGTGCAACCTGGTGTCATTGGATGGACCAAAACATAATGTCCCAGAGGTGTTCTATTGGATTTAGGTCAGGAAAGTGTGGTGGCCAATCAATGGTATCAATTCCTTCATCCTCCAGGAACTGCCTGCATACTCTCACCACATGAGGCCAGGAATTGTCGTGCACCAGGAGCCACTGTACCAGCATAGGGTCTGACAATGGGTCCAAGGATTTCATCCTGATACCTAATGGCAGCCAAGGTGCCTTTGTCAAGCCTGTAGCGGTCTGTGTGACCGTCCATGGATATGCCTCACCAGACAATCATTAACCCACCACCAAACTGCTCATGCTGAATGCCAATCGAGCTGCATGCTGCTGGGCAGTGAGCTCAGGGCCCATTAGAGGACATGGGGCCCTTGGGTCACCCTCATGAAGTCTTTCTGGTTGTTTGGTCAGAGACATTCACACCAGTGGCCTGCTGGAGGTCATTTTGTAGGGCTCTGGCAGTGCTCATCCTGTTCCTCCTTGCCCAAAGGAGCAGATACTGGTCCTGCTGATGGGTTATGGACCTTCTATGGCCCTCTCCTAGAGTAACTGCTTGTCTCCTAGAATCACCTTCATGCCCTTGAGACTGTGCAGGGAGACACAGCAAACCTTCTGGCAATGACACGTATTGATGTGCCATCCTGGAGAAGTTGGACTACCTGTGCAACCTCTGTAGGGTCCAGGTATCGCCTCATGCTACCAGTAGTGACACTGACTGTAGCCAAATGCAAAACTAGTGAAGAAACAGTCAGAAAAGATGAGGAGGGAAAAATGTCAGTGGCCTCCATCTGTTAAACCATTCCTGTTTTGGGGGTCATCTCATTGTTGCCCCTCTAGTGCATCTGTTGTTAATTTCATTAACACCACAGCAGCTGAAACTGATTAACAACCCCCTCTGCTACTTAACTGACCAGATTAATATCCCATAAGTTTCATTGACTTTATGCTATACTCTGATTAAAAAGTGTTCCTTTAATTCTTTTGAGCAGTATATATGGCTTCATGTAAGTGTGCTGAGCAAGTAATATTGCAAGGCACTGCAGGTTGTTTGTGCCCAGCTGCTAAGCCGTTAGGTCATTTTAATAAGGTATCAGGTTTGAAGCTATCCATAGGATCATGCGAAATGTCTTGTCTGCACAGTCATGAAGGATTATTGTTAAACATCGCTGACTATTATGTTTTGCAGTTTAGGATTAAGTTCACCTGATTAACAAATCTGAACTAAATCAATGAATGATTATGTTCAAGATGATCTTTTCACTAATTTCATTCAATGATAGTGAGGCACCATGAATGTGTTGCAGATTCATTATAGGGCTTTATTCACATTGGGGCACTTTAGACTAGCCCTATCTTGTGTGTCTCAAGTGTTTGTTTGAGAAAATACATGCGCACTAGGGGAACATGCAAACTCCACACATACACTGACCTAATTGACAATCACACTGAGCATTGTATGATCTTTTTTAAAGTAACACGCTATCATTTTCTTTCAGAATTCGAAAGCATTTTTTTTGCACATGAAACATGCCTCCCTAGCGTACTATAACACCTGCACAATTCAAATGAAAAAATGCACACAGCAGGCAAAGTATGCTACTTGTTAAAGTTTTTCCTCCTTTTGAAGGTTCATAGGAAGTCATGTCTAAAAAGGATCATGGGTCAATTCCTGTCTTAAGAGATGTTTCAGTAGAGGAAACAGTTACTGATGAGGAGGCATAAGAAAGTGTTGAAGGCATAGTGTGGAGTGACTACAGGATGGGTGGACTTCCTGAAATGTGTGTCCCTATATATGTGATTTATTTAAATTACTAGTCAAGCCCCTAGCATGCAAGAAAAGTGTGCTGATTCTACAGTCAAATACTGCAGAGGTGTTAGCTGGTTCCATAGAATTACCTAGGATGGGGACAAGAACCTAAAGTCATAAAGGTGTTATTTTAGAAAATAAAACTATTGCTTTTTCTAGAATTTATTGTGAGCTGTGTCCATTGCCAGCTTCAACTTGACATGACACAAAAAAAATTTCTATGTCGACATTCAGTTCAAAGCATGTACTGTACATGTATAATACATTCCTTTTTATAAAGCTCACATGTTGATTGAGGTGCAATGCTGGCAGTAGATGCTGGGCCATTCAGTCCAACAAAGCTTGCCGTTTCTATTCACTTAATTCTTCCAAAATAACATCAAGTCAAGTTTTGATGGTCCCTAAAATTCTGTCTAGCACAGTACTTGGTAAATTATTCCATATGTCTGCGTGAAGAAAAGATTAGTAATGTTTGTGTAAAATTTACCCTTAATAAGATTCCAAGTGTCCCCGTTCTTGTTGAACCACTTAATCCACTGTACTAATTCCCTTCATAATTTAAAACACTTCAATCATGTTACCTCTTAATCTTCTTTTGCTTAAACTGAAAAGGCCCAATCTTTTAATCTTTCCTCATAACTATTCACCTGTAGTACTAGAATAATAATAATAATGGTGACTATAATAGGGGTGGCGCAGTGGGTAGCGCTGCTGCCTCGCAGTTAGGAGACCTGGGTTTGCTTCCCTGTGTGGAGCTTGCATGTTCTCCCCGTGTCTGCATGGGTTTCCTCCCACAGTCCAAAGACATGCAGGTTAGGTACATTGGTGATTCTAAACTGTCCTTGGTGTGTGTGTGTGTGTGTGTGCACACGCCCTGCGGTGGGCTGGCGCCCTGCCTGGGGTTTGTTTCCTGCCATGTTGGCTGGGATTGGCTCCAGCAGACCTCCGTGACCCTGTAGTTAGGATATAGCGGGATGGATAACTATAATAATTTTTTACATTTATATGGTATTTTTCTCACTACTCAAAGCACTTTTACATAGTTAAATCACCAAGCTGCCTAGTTGCTTGTCTATGAACTTTTTCAAGCACTTGTTTGTATTTTTAATAGTCTGGAAACCAAAACCATAAACAGTACTCCAGATCAGGTATAACCAGTTCATTATAGAAGCTGGAGCATAACCTCCTTGGACTTGTATATTCCACATCATGCTATATAACCTAACATTGTGTTAGTCTTCTTAATGGCTTGATGTTTTTTTGGAAAAAAATAAATGGTTGGGACTGGCGAGCTTTGTTGGGCTCAACGGCCTGTTCTCGTCTAAATTGTTCTAATGGCTTCTGAACACTGTCTGGAAGTTCATAGTGACAGGTCCACTCTGACTCCTAAATCCTTATCATATGACGTATGATTAACTTTCAGACCTCTCATTATGTATTTAAACCTAACATATGTAGTATCTGACTAATATTAAGGTACCAATCATACATACATAAAAACCCTTGAGTATAGAAAACAATATTTCTTTATACATATTTTTGCGTCACAGGTAACATTTCAGTTTGCCTCAATTCAACCCTCTTCAGAGCACAACTGGCCTACCCAATATAACTGCAACAAAAAAGCAGTAGATAAATATAATGTTTATAAATCCCTTCTATGTTTATACAAAAATAAATACACTTTACAATATACAAACAAAAAGGAACCTTTATTGTGTGTGGCTCCAATCTAATTTGGAGACCATGAATTACACTTTACAGTGATTTTAAGCTAGTTGCGTGTATAGTCTGTTTTTTGTAGTTGGTGCATAAGAAGGCTAATTGACGTGACTGGGTCAGATTGTGATTCAGTGGCAATGATTCAACAGACAGCCTTACAGTTTACACTTCAGTGCCATAACTACGCTGTGTAATTTACAGTACCCATTACGGCTAGAGTTTCTGCAGATTGTCAGCCAGATTTTATATTTCAGTTAATTTTCTGAGTGATAAGTTGGGATAAGGTAGCATTTGTATTGGCATTGTAACTATTGCCTGGCAGAGTTTTAAAACAGAGTAATAATGTACTGTCATAATCATCAGTGACTCAGATTAACTATTCTGTCTGCCTTTAAGGGGTTCAGAAGGTTCTTCCATAGGCTATCAGATATCCAGAGGTCCTTTTGTAACTGGGACACTCATGAGGGACTGTAGTTGTTGCTGACAAGTTCAATCTCTGGCTTTACTTTTGTCATTTACTATAAATTTGTTTTCAGATGTAAAACCTATTGTTTCATAGGGACCCAATTACACTGAGTTGAAAAAAGCCAAAAATGGCATGAACAATAGATTTAGTGAACTAATATTAATTAAATAATCTTTTATCTCATTTGAATTAAGTTTTTTTCCTATTCAGAAGGCATGACATTGGGTGGCCCCAGGTTAACCAGGGTTCAACTTGATCGATTGTTCCCTGATCCTCGAGCTTTCTCTGCTTTCCTTTCATATTGCAGTGTTAATTAGCAACTCAAAACAGGTCAAGTATGTTTGAGTGCTTGATGCCTGTATGAATGTGTACTGTGATGAGCTCTGATCCCATTCAAGTTTGGCTTTGAACTTGTGCCTCATGCTGAAAGAAAAGACTTCTATCTACCACAGCCATTAGAATAACCTAACCTTCTAACATACACTGTGAGGTACACCCTGCATCTTTACCTGGCCAGGATGCCCTTGGGATTGAAGGACCAAAGGAGAGAGCAAGCATAGGGCATTATCTCCACCAGGGCACTAGATATAGCCCCCCAGGGTTGCAGCAGTGTCTCAGGCTCCCACAGGGCAGCATGGGACATGGAGTTATTCGATTCAGCCCTGTTGGGTTCCGTGTGTGCTGCCCAGTTGGTGCTGCAGGGACCGGGGAGCCCTACTTCATGGGGTTTCCATTTCACCTGGAAGTGATTCCAGGCCATGTTTACAGAGCACCAGAAGTACTCCTGGGTTAGAGATAAAAGGAGATGCCTGTCTCACATGGATGAGCCAGAGTTGGGAGGAAGGTGGACAGTGCTTGCGAGGAGGAGTGGAGGAGACAGTGACAGAGAGAAGGAAGAAAAAAGTGCTTTATTGTGCTGCATTGATCTCAGTTGTACTTGTGGCTGTGACGGGAATGCTTGGGGAAGAGTTTCCCTACAATAAAAGACTCTTTTGGGCTTTTAATTTGTGTCTGTGCCTGCTTGTGTTGGATGTTTGGGGAGCTCGGGCATCTCCTGGTGTCAACAACACTTAACTAAAGCAGGACTAAGCACACAGGAATCAAGGCCAGTCCATCATTCATGGAATTGGAAGGACATCCCACATACATACCGACAGAATAGGAGACGTACACACATACAGTGAGTTGGATTTAAACCCAGGCAACTGCATCTAAAAGACAACAGCAGAAGTAAGCAAGATAGCAGAATTTGCATATTAAACAAGAAAGGTAGTTGACATTTAAATATGAAGTAATCCATCCATCCATTATCCAACCCGCTATATCCTAACTACATGGGTCATGGGGGGCTGCTGGAGCCAATCCCAGCCAACAAAGGGCACAAGGCAGGAAACAAACCCCGGGCAGGGCGCACACACACACAGTAGGGACAATTTAGTATCGCCAATGCACGTAACCTGCATGTCTTTGGACTGTGAGAGGAGACTCAAGCAGACACGCTGATAACAATCAATCAATCAATCAATCAATCAACATTTATTTATATAGCACATATTCATACAAAAAATGTAGCTCAAAGTGCTTTACAAAATGAATAGACAAATAGAAGACATAATAAAAAATAAACATAAGTCAACATTAATTAACATAGAATAAGTAAGGTCCGATGGCCAGGGTGGACAGAAAAACAAAAAACTCCAAAAGCTGGAGAAAAAATAAAATCTGTAGGGGTTCCAGACCAAGAGACCACCCAGTCCCCTCTGGGCAATCTACCTAACATTAGTCAAACAGTCCTCTTTGTATTTAGGGTTTTCATGGAAGGACCTGATGATGATGGTCACGTAGACTTCTGGCTTTCAGTCCATCAATGTTGGTGCATCATGATGCTTTGAGTAGGTGGTGGTGGCGCAGGCCGCCACCACAAAGAAACCGGAAAAAGAAACAGAAGAGAGAGTTGGGGTTAGTGCGGAACATGCAAACTCCACGCAGGGAGGACCTGGGAGGCAAACCCAGGTCTCCTTACTACGAGGTAGCAGCGCTACCCACTGCACCACTGTGCCGCCCTGTATGAAGTAATACTTTAACTATTTATACGTTAAAATGAAAATGGCATTTTCGACATTTTGTTGATTCAGCATACGTTTATGCTAAAAGAGTTAAATCATTTGGCTTCATGTTTGGCCTGATTTGCGCTTTTCAACTGCCAATAACTTCTCTCACTTCGGTCTGTTAAAATATAAAAATACCATGTTCAAATGACTTATGACTTTATACAAAAAAACATCACTGAGTATAAATCCAGACTGATAATAAAACAACAGATCTTGTGGTTTCACATTTTCATCACCGCTACTATGAATTTAGCACAGTAAATCCTTGATATCTGCTGATTCATTACCATAGATATGCTTATCTGCTATTATAAGAGTGTAACTCCTTTTGCAATACGCCTAATCACGTCCATTCATGGATAAGGTCCTTGTTGCGGGTCATGAGATGGTGTGGGGATGGAATTTAGGGGGTTGTATCCATGACTGTGCTTGAGAGAAAAAAAATTCAGAGAGGCCTATCATTTATTTATAAATGACACATGAGATTGCACAATAAAAATTCCATGATGCCCTTAGATGTCTACGTCTTAGATGTCTGCATACATGCTACACTGAATGGATTGACATGCATCTACCGGTGCTGAGTGGTGTGGGTTTGTCATTGAACTCCATTCGTGATGGTGCTCAGATCTGCAATTGTTCCCTGTGATTACCTGAGGTATTTTTTTTATTTCACCTTATACAATTTCTTCTATTAGGAATTTGTTAGTTTTCACAGGTGAGAGTGCAGGGTCAGCCATTATACAGCACCCCTGGAGAAATTACAGGTTAAGGATCTTGCTCAGGGGCCCAGCAGAGTAGGATGTCTTTTGGCAGTGACAGGGATTCGAACTGGCAGCCTTCTGGATACCAGCACAGATCCTTAGCCTCAGAGCCACCACTCCACCCCTCAGTAAGTCAGCTTGCACTGATTAAGTCGCTGTCCTTTGTACACACCGCTCATTGAGACTAACAATTAGATGGTTTATAGAGGTCCTTTGATCAGCCCTGCTGTGGTTGCTCTCAGCCTTCCAGTGGAGCACCCGGAAGATGGATTGAACTTTACTAAAGAGGTAGTAAAAGTCATAACCAGGTTTCTATAGGTGAAACAGTGGAAGAATCATTACTGAGCCTTTAGGAGCAAGAGCAGAAGGCTGGCACATCCATTCGACACTATCTTCCCCCACCAATTCTCCCCGTAACACCATTTTTCCCATTTGATTAATTCATTTACTATGCACGTTTTCTGTATTCTTGATTGATTTTAAATACATACATACATCTTTTTGTGGAAATCTGCTTCATTTTGAAGTTCCGCAAGCATCCGAACCACAAAGCACAACAGAAACAAACCAAGTTGGCAATCAAATTATAAAGTGTACATCCATGATAACATTTGTGATTTGAGACCTATCAGTATGTCCCACATGTTAAGTTTCCTTTATGGGTCCCGCTAAAAACAGGAGAGCCATCCCAGTCTTGTAAGTTCACTATAAAGCTCATAGTTTTCTTGATTTCCTATTTATACAACTATAATTGACCTGCATGAAATCTCATGATTCTGTTACTTGTGATACACTGTACCTGTCTGCATGCAAATATCAGAGCTTACGTTCACACGTAATTCCATTTATGTGGCATACACCACATAGAACAACAGAAGAGAACTGCCTACTTATGTCCATATTATAATTAATCATTAAATGAATCAGGGAACATTGTGCAAACGATACCATTGTCCCATAATTTAACTATGTTTCAGTTGCTTTGGATGCTTAAATGATATACTGGTGCCTAAATACAAAGGTAAGATGTTGATCTGTATGCACATTAATAATATAATAATAATAATTCTTTGCATTCATATAGCGCTTTTCTCACTACTCAAAGCGCTCAGCAATTGCAGGTTAAGGGCCTTGTTCAAGGGCCCAACAGAGCAGAGTCCCTATTGGCATTTACGGGATTTGTACTGGCAAGCTTCCGATTGCCAGTGCAGATCCCTAGCCCATTAGACCTCCACAAGCACTACTAACATAATTCAACACTAAAAATTCCAAATAGATGAGATTATGTTTTTTTTTAAAACTGTTTGTAATTCAACTTTTAACATGCATCATTAGTGCTCAACTTGTAAGATAAGAGTCTATATACTGGAAGTGCATACTAGTGTGTGTTTTTCTGTAAATACAGTATAACCACTTAAAATAATATGTGTATATGTGACATTCATTTTTTAATCAAATTCGTCTGCAGTAGACAATTGGCAATTCCATTATAAACGTAAGAATGACGAGAAGTGGGAAGTCTTACAAGAAAACTAAGCTTCAATATATGTTGAAGTGCCAAACCATTAATGTCAGAAGAATAACAAATTACAAGAACATTTTCCAGTAGCATATACAGCATTTGGAGGTACACCCAGTTACTGCAGATCCAAAAAGACTGATAAGGCTCTTGTCCTACATGAGCACCAATGTAAAAATGTGCTTGTCTCTGGGAACAGAAAGAATATCTCGATCCCTACTTGCCATAAAAGCAGATGCAGAGAAGGCAGCATGTGTTTTAAATTTTGCAATTGACGTACTGTATAACTGATCAATGGTTTCTTTGTTTCATATTTGTAGTATTAGCATTGAGGGGAAAAAGCAGCTTTTATGTTAGTTATGCATCCAAGTTCAGATGTTTGTAGGGTATAAAGCGTGTGTGTCTAAATGATTCAGCCATTCAATAATTATCAATTACGCAAAATTCTGTGGTAAGAGTGCAATAAGGTCTCAGTGGATTTATTCTTGGAACACAGCAATTGAGTGTTATCAACTTCAATTTACACAAAAGTAAAAAAAGGTTAATAGAACATATAAAAAATGAAGTTTTTATGCTGTTTTATGTTATGCCTTGTTTGCTGTTATAAAGTATTTTTATTTAAATTTTTAGAGACAAATGAATCCTCAGCTCAGATGTTTTCTTTGGCCCTTTGGGAAAAAAGGTCAATGCTTCCAAAGCCAAATTTTTTAGTATGATAAAGAAAAACACAACAGCAGCATAGTGCATGACATAATGAAGGCTAAACTTAAAGCAGCTGTTTTTCATTTAAACATGCTTCATGTCATTTTCAGCAGGTCAGTGTACCCCTGAGCAAAGTCATTTCTAAATATTGTGAAAGAAAAGCAGAAGGGCAAGGAACTTTGTACATGACGCTAATAGTAATGTAATGCACGCTCATCTATTCTTCTTTTTGCATTTAATCTGTCGAGGCTTGATTCTTGAGAAGCTGATCTCTAATATAATGATTTTTCAGACTGGTGAAAAAGGTTTCTTTTCACATCATTTTAGCTGCTTTAGGACAGCACAGATAGAAGGACATTTATATTTTTGGTATTTGGTACATTGTATTAATCTCTGCAGCACTAATTATTAGCTTTGTAACATTAGAATATATCAAAACCTCAATAAACTCCAGTCCCTTGTGAAAGGATAAAACGCGTGCAGAAAATGAATAGCTGGATGATACAATTAGAACAGCAGAACAATCGAGATGAGACCAGGCCATTCAGCCCAACAAAGCACCCCAGTTTTATCCACTTAGTTCCTCTAAAATAACTACAAATAGAATTTTGAAAGTCTACTGAGTACCACATTACTTGGTAGCTTATTAATTTAAACTCTAAACAGAATTAGTGATATGGAAGTCATGTATTACTTTAAGATACATTTTCTGTCAAAAATATGAGTACACAGATAAGTTAGAGCAAATGTCATTATGAAACAAATAATAATAAATATTTCATCACTAATAAAATTTCTGACTCATTGTACATTTGTTTCTGAAATGCTGTTGATTGATATGTCTTGATAATATTCAAATCTTAATCTTACGCTAATACAGTATATATACATAGCACGCAAAGCATATATGAATAATTAAACTATGTTAGGTTGAGCAGTAGGGATGAGTGAAGCAATTTGAAAGAAATGATTTGAATGACATGACTCTTGCAAAACTGAATTTGCCATGAAGCGTAATGTTTTGCTTCAGAAAAACAATTTTTAAAAAAATCATAGTAGATTGCATTTTGCTTCCAGCCATTCACACAAAACATAAAGTTTTATATTTTTGTCTGGAAGTATTTTCATGCATTAAATCCACATGTGTATACCTGTCATTTGGTATTTCAATAAAGATCTCATATCGAAGAAAAAAAATCACCAGAATCGCGCATATCTTCAACTAGGATAAGGCGCTTGCTAGGTATGATTTAAATGCGGCTTCCTGTGTAGTGACATTTTCGTTTGAAGAAAACACAATAATGTGTATGCTGGTGTGTTTTAAGGTGTCTTTGTGTTGAAAACATTTTTTAAAAATGTAATGCTGTCCTCCATGGTGTTGTAAACAAGAAGAATAAATAGAATTGACTTTGCAAGCGTTGTACAGCATACATATTTTATGAAACTGCAGAAAACATCACAGACAAACACAAACATGTCAACAAGGCTTTAGGGACAAGATTTCCTTGTTTTCCACCCAATAAAACCTTTAAAACACTAAGAGACTCTTTATTGAGTTTCATGCTTCACCACTATGAAACTGGCAGCAAAAATAATTGTAGTTTGAATTTTGTAAAACTGTATATACGATTAAAACTTGACAGTTTCATTCAGCTCTGCTGGGCAGCATGTTCTTTTTAGCATTGTTCTTTTTATCCTTACAATTAAAGAGCCAAAAAAAAGAGAAAAAAGAAAGCATTTCAAAGCTAACCCTGTGGCGGAAGTTATTTCAATCAAGCTAGTCCTTATCTTAACGAAAGCAGTTATTTCAGAGATTAAGTCTCAGATATACAAGGATACCACAATAGAAAAATCATTCATTTTAGTTTATACTTAACCAGAATATTTCTTCAGTGAATACTTATGCAGTCTTTATTATTTATTATTTGTATTTAATTTTTTATTCACTACTGTCTGGTGATTCTGAGAAACATTTAGTCCTTCAGTTTCTAAATACATTTTTCTTATAATACTGTATAGGATAATAGGGGAGCTTATTGTGTCAGCTTTCGAGGAAACACCCTCACCAATGTAGAGCTAATAACTGGCCTAACACACACACGGAGAGCACAATGCCACAGAGACAATCCAAAGCAACACCTGAGAAGCAATAGTAATTTTAATATAGCAGAAGGCAAAGGCTTTTTCAATTATTTCTCCAGTTTTTTTTCACACTTGACAAGTGAAATATTCTTAAATCATATCAAATTAATTAATATTTATTAAGAATGTTTTGTTTAAAGAAATTACCCAGTTTTCACAAGAGTATAAGGACATCACTGATTTAAATTTCCATTTAAAGTTTTAAAGATGAATTGAGAGAGATGGCCTTTCTAGTTATCGGGCACTGGGCTTTTATCTTTAATATTTTTTATCTGTGAAGTTTTTTTGCCAAAAAGAAAGAAAAAATTAATACAAAGAAAAAGACGATGTCGGACCATTACATGCAATAAAACATATGTAGATATGAGGCCAAATAAATTACTTCTGTAAAGAAAGTCACCAGTGAAACATCCACCTGTTGGGTTTCTGCTCAGAATAATTCAGGGATGCCTGGAATCATGTGTTTTGCTAAAACTTAGCAGGGTGATTCTTATTTCTATGGATACAAATATCTGATTCCATAGCTAAACCTTTGTGCTCAATACGAATTATTAAACTGCTCTAAAAATATTGCTTTTATTTGTGGGATGCCTGCAATGAATTGAGCAAATCAGTGAGTTTAGTTCCCTACCAGTTAAAAATAAATTCCTATTACAATGAATGTTGCTGTACTAAACAATATTTGCTCATTATATGGACTACATAACTGAAGACATGTTAATGGTTCTTGGAAATCTGCCTTTGTCTAGAGTGAGTTACAGATACGTGCAAAAAATTGACTGTTGGTCAGCAGCCATATGGCATCACTAGGCATCTGGAATGAGCAGCAGTCTTGTTGAAGGACGATTTCCATTCATTTCCTCCACAAATTCTGATTAGATAACAGGCAGTAAGCATTTTAAAAATTAATAAAAAATGGAGACTTGATGGACCAGAAAATAGATTATAAAATGTGGACTGTTGTTTTAATGGTTATCTTATAATTTGTGCAGAACGGGAATTGCCAAACTTCCCACTGGGGACAAATGATATTGTCCATTTCAAGTAATTAACTTGCAAGACAGCAAATGGGACTTAATGGGTAACTCAAGAAGAGGTGGGATGCCATGAATTCGACTCATATACCTGTGTTTCATGTCAATCTTTGGTGAAGAGAGGGGGGTGGACATGTTATAAACCATTTATGTCTCTGCTTTTACAACAAATACCATTTAGTGTCTTGTGCTTTGCCTTAGAATAAAATTAACTACTATCTATCTATCTATCTATCTATCTATCTATCTATCTATCTATCTATCTATCTATCTATCTATCTATCTATCTATCTATCTATCTAATGGAAGAGATTCACTCTTTTCCTGAACAAAAAAATAACATACAATAATTGGACTGTTATATGTCAAATTATATATTACATAAGCATCCATTACCTTAGCTTCTGTAGAGGTAAGTCCAGGAACACATTAACAGTCCATTCATAATCCTAGGGTGATGATAATTCTACTGATCTGTCTTGGCTAAAGACATCAGAAAAAATCCCTGCAACAGGTGGGTATGGCAGCTACAACAAGATTGTAAGGAAGGGTCAATCAGATTTTGGAAAGAAAAGGTACTCCACACTTAATATGATATTTCTATTTTCAGGGTTTAGTCAAAAATTACTTTAGGTGTTGGTGTACATTTACACCATTTATGAGAAACCTCCATGGTCATCTTAATTGGCCAAATAATCTGATTTACTGTTTTATTCACCCTTCAGAAGTAAAAGCTTGATCTTGGCTGCCAAATTTAACATCTTTATTTTTAATTTCTTTACCAAAGACAAATTATCAACAATTTAAGTATCCCCTGAATCAACAAAAGGCGACATGAGAAATGTTGCATGTAAATGAATTAAAAGAAATAAATTCCTATGTTGGGGTCAAAGAAACTCAGTAATCAACTTGAACTACATTAGAAAGCACATTAGTTTCTCTGTAACTTTGTGGCAATCTGACTTAAAACACCCTGAATCAGAGCAATAGACATTCATTTTCTTTAACACGTCTTTTCCTCCTCCTTTTAGAAAAATTAACGCATAATTTCTACTGTACCCATTTTACCCACAGGAAGTAATCCAGTTATTATTCTTTCTTTCTTTCTTTCTTTCTTTCTTTCTTTCTTTCTTTTTAAGAGGTTTGCCTAATTTCCACACCAAATTTATCATCTAATCTAACAAAATCGTCAACATCATGAGTCACTATGTCATTTTTCAATTCCTTAGACATAGCTTTATGAAATAAGGATGTTAATGCATTATTTTTCACGCACTCTACTTTAAACAAATAATGTCATCAGCAATTGGCCTATTTCCATCTCTGACAATCAAAAGATCTTTAGTAAACACTGCTTTTCTCTTATTTACATCAAAAGGACCTAATTAAAAAAATTAATAATGTCTGTGGATTTGTTTACATTTTTTATTTTTGTCCTACTGACTTTTATTTTAATCGTATTTGTAAATGTGGGCAGCATGGTTGGTGCTGCTGTTAGTTTGAACCCCAACCTGGGCAGCATGTTCTCCTCATGCCATCTCATCCACTAGTACTTTGGTTTTCCTCTCACATGCAGGTTAGGTTTATTGGTGACTCTGAATTGGCCCAATGTGGGTTAATGCAATTGTTGTCCCATGTGACGGACCCTCTCCAGAACTGATTCTAGTCTTGAGACCTGTGTTACTGGGAAAGCGTTCAGTTTTTGGCGGCCTTATAACTGAATTTAGCAGGTTCGAAAAAACAAATGGATGGAATAATTTGTAAATGACTTCAGGTTAAGATTTGATCAAAAGAAAGCTGTGCTTTATAAAAACAAATTGAAGTGGCTTGGATTGATCTCTTCCAGACTAAGGAAAATTTGTTGAAAAAAGGTTAATCTGATCAGCATTTAATCTGAATCACTTTGTATTACTTTTCTCGATCAACACGCTCATGGTAGAGCAATTTGGAATCAAGTTAGATAAGGATTAGCATTTCATATCTTTCTATATAATACGCTACCATGGCTGTTCATTTGTCTGTCCAAGATTTTAAATCACCTGTAGCTCGCAAACCGTTTTTACCTATTGACTAGAAATTTGGCACACATATATTACGTAACGTCTACTATCCACTTTCGGGGTGATGATTTTTATTACTCTTTTTATTTTTATTTTATTTTATTGTAGAATCAACTCTCGGCAGCGAGCAGCAGGGCGGTCATGCGGTGCATTCGTATGGGCGCCGTTCTCATTCCCTACCACCTTCGCTAATCATTCTTGAGGCAGAGTGAAGACTTAAGTGCCAGCTTAAGTGAAAAATGAAAGAAAACGTACTAAGTAATTGCAACACAAAAACTAACTTAATCAGTTTTAATGCCGACAAAAGGAGAGAAGCAGCGGGCTGCTAGGTTGGAGAAAAGAAGAGCTGCTCAGAAAGGAGCAAGCACATCAACCTCTGAGAAAGAGGATGAAAACTAGGAATGCTCGAGTCAAGTGTTTTCACTGCATGTTATCGTGCAGTACGCCGTTACTGGTATAATAATAATACAAGATTATTCCAAAATGTTAGTTGCAGTAGACACTAGTAGTCTATGATTGAGCTAATGACTTAGCTGCCCAAGATTAATCAATCATCTGTCAACTGTGTATGAGGTGAATAATGGAACTGTTTAGTTTTAGGTCTAAAATATTTCAATATTAAGTACTAGTAGCGTATCTCACTCACTTATGACTCTCATTAATCTGTCCTAAACTAGTCCTTTCCTGGACTCATTTGTTTCCTTTGGTGACACTCCCTGTTTCATGCTACAATGGTGAGGGTCTACATTAGCTATGTCAGGTATCACCTAACCTAATAATATTAAATTGTAAAACCACACTAAATGAGAGCAAAGACATACTGTAGTCTGATTTACCCTTTATAAACACAATTAGATTTGATAAGTCAGATGTAAATTTGCTGCTAATTAGTTAGTAACCCAATAAAATGACTTGTTTCATTTCTTCTTACAACAGTACACTTGCAAAGTGAAATCTTGAGTATGATTATTGCTTGTGCTGAATGTCTGGACCTACTCAGATATGCTGCACACAAAGGTCAAGTTTTATATTGCTGTCATTAAATCTATAACTGTGATTCACAAGAAAAGGACTGCTCATTTTTTATATCTAGAAAATCTAAAGTATAGCTGGTAAACATCACATATAACAATTATTAAAATGAATTAATCATGAAAGAAATTTCTAGAAGAAATTGAGTAATTTATTTAATAAGCAGCCTTTATTCTGTAAAGATCATTCTCTAAACTATTTCATGTATTGACTGATTACATGAAAATGTTACCAGTTTAGAGCATAGAGAAGCAGTGGTTGGTATTGATAAATTGCAAACCTTGGAGACTTGGGTTGTATTTCTTTCATGAATAATGTATGTGTTGGTCCCCTTGTCTTTATGTCTTCTCTAAGAACTCAGATTTGCTATTACATCCCAAAAATATTTAGGTTAATTCAGCTGGCAAATGTAAATTTGGTGGATGTGAATGAGCATGCCCTGTGATAGATTGCTATCATATCCCGTGTTGGTTCCTGCCTTGTACACTCTTAAAAATTAAAGTGCCAGAGTTGTTCTTCATTTGGTTTTCATAAGACCCATACAGATGGAGATACCAGAAAGACCATTTATTTATTTAGATCTGTAACAAGCTTTGTACAGTAAATGACCATGAGTAGGTGGCAACAGGTTTGTGAAACACCAGTGGCTATAACACAGACTAACACCAGGTTTTCTTAATATGTTAGTAGCCTGCTAGGTAGCCTACCATACATTAAAGATTTCAGATTTTTTCTACATATTAGGAAGTTTTTTCAAAGCACAAAGAACCAACTTCATTTCAAAAGAACCCTTCCCAGGATGAAATGATGCTTACTCAAGCAATGGCTCCAAGAGGAACCACACAACTCAGTAAAGAACCATAAAGTGCCATTAAACAGCCAGCATTTTTAAGAGTGTACCCAAAGCCGCTGGGCTGGGATATATCTCCCCACCACTCTGCCATAAAAATAAGTGTGGGTTCAGAAAATGGATGGACAGATAGAAACATTTAGCAGATGCAGAAGTGGTGATCACAAGAGAAGTGATTTCATCAATCGAGATGCTCAACTGTAAGTAAAGCAAAATACTGTAGAACAGGGATCTCCAGTCCTGGAGGGGCCGCATTCTAACCCTTTTATTAACTAATCACCAATTTTTGCTACTAATTAACTTCATTTTCCTTAATTCTAATTGGCTTTCTATTTAAGACTCAGACTCCTTAATTATTTCTTCTATTTAATTAGCAGCCAAGCAATAATGAGAAACAAAATGAGCCAGCATACAACCAGCAACCTGTGTCCTTCATACAATATCTGAAAAGAAAGAAAGTCGAAGATCTTGGAAATGTTGATCTGCTCAGGTCCTCAAAACATTTTAACCGTGTTCCTTAAAATAAAAAAACAGTTTTGGAAATGTCTGTTTTGGCAAAATTGAGAGGACCAACAAGCTGAGAAATTAAATAACAGGTTCAATTAACAAGAAATAGCTTCTAATTAAGAAACTGGTTGGAGTTTGGGAACTTGACTTAACTGGTCATCTGTTGGCTTACCTCGCAACTCATTTCTGTTTGGGTGCTGCTTAAGGAGAAAATAAAGTAAAGCAATTCAGAGTAATACATCTTAAAAAGCAAGTCAGTTAAAATGAAGGGAAAATAAGTTAATTAGCAGCAAAAACTGGTCACTAATTAAGAAAAGGGTTGGAATGAAAACCTGCAGGAGCAGAATGTTACTCCATTTGTCACAATTTTATTTATGTACAGACTTTTAGTATTGTACTGAATTCAATCCCTTTTTATAATTTTCATAATGATTGTGCTGATTTGTGCTATTTATATATGTTGTATTGGGAGAAGGATGCTAAGGATAGAGCTGCCAGGGAAGAGAAAAAGAGGAAGGCCTAAGAGAAGGTTTATGGATGTGGTGAGAGAGGACATGCAGGTGATGGGTGTAACAGAACAAGATACAGAGGACAGAAAGATATGGAAGAAGATGATCTGCTGTGGCGACCTATAATGGGAGCAGCCGAAAGAAAAAAAGAAGCATTTAGAAAGAACCCAATTAAGGTTTTTCCAAAAAGGGTGTTTTAGGGCTCTTTCCCCAACTACCAAGAATTAGATAAAAATGCTAAGCAGTACAGTCTGATTTCCACACAGTTCATTTGTACATAAACAAGAGTACTAAGACAGGGCATTATTTGTATGCTGATTGCATAAGTAGTAATCATGTGATTTTGCTATCAGAGCCACTCTTGTTATTATCTTTGAATTTTTTAATCCTTATTTAAGCTTACTAACCTTTTTTTTCTCAGAACTGTTTAAAGCATCTGACAATGCCCATGTCATCCAGCATTTTTTATATGTCTGTATAATTAGCATTGCACTTTGATGTTTGCAGCCTATTTAAGACTGCCATCATTCGAAACTGCCATAATTGCTTACCTGTCTTCTTTGGGCCACTGTAAAAAGTACTCGAGTATGGCTTCAAGAGGCGTAATATGTTAAATAAAGGGATAATGTAATGGTTTTATTATGTCACTCGGGAGGAATAATTCTACAGAAATACATTTCAAGGCAAATTGCTAATTCATCCAACTTACATCTTTTGCTACATAGTAAGAAAACCTCAGGCAGGCCAAGGGGAATGTGCAAACCATGAACAGACATGGGATGCAAACCCAGGCTTTTGGATCCATAAAACATCAACAACACTCACTGTGCCACTCCCTTCAATTACAATAGAGAATGAAAAGAGTGTAGTATTTATCACATACTGCTTCAACTCCCGACACAATTATAGCCATGCTCTCATGGTTGGAACAGAGGAGTTAATCTGTCTAAGAGCAAAATGGAAAGTTTTGGGTAAATCATTTCAGTCAGGGGCGGCACAGTGGCGCTGCTGCTTCACAGTAAGGAGACCTAGGTTTGCTTCCCGGTCCTCCCTGCGTGGAGTTTGCATGTTCTCCCCGTGTCTGCATGGGTTTCCTCCAGGTACTCCGGTTTCCTCCCACAATCCAAAGACATGCAGGTTAGGTGCATTGGCGATTCTAAATTGTCCCTAGTGTGTGCTTGGTGTGCGTGTATGGGCTGGTGCCCTGCCTGGGGTTTGTTCCTGCCTTGTGCCCTGTGCTGGCTGGGATTGGCTCTGGCAGACTCCCGTGACCCTGTGTTAGGACATAGCAGGTTGGACAATGACAGTTTCAGTCATGTTATTAAGCATGATCAGGATACACCAATCTGTTTAAAAAAATGTATTCTTTGGAAAATGTTTATTGAAATCAATTTTCTTCCATCAAAGCAATGTAGTGAATATTTCAAGAATTTTTTTTCCATTTTTTAAGTTAACTCAGGAGTCTGGTGTTCTTAATATTTAGCATGTGAGAAAAAGTCAGATTAGACAATTTCAGGTTTACAAAAATAGGGAGAACAGACAAGTTCCAAAATGCTGATAAGGTTCGGCTGTGTACTCTGATGCTTTAACGCAGCAGTACTCTGCATTACCAGTGCATGCTCCCTGACTTGACTTGACTCTGCACTACAATATCCTACTATCCGATAAATAACTTTCATCCAAAGTTAAAAGCATAAATTCACAAATTGGACATTTTTGTATCTTGCAGAGCCATCCAACAGCCTTCCAAGTTGCATTCAAAAAGAACGGCATGAAAATGAGTGTGGGAAGTGACTGGCAGTGGTCAGCTAGATGAGCCACTGCATGCTCTTAAAGCCTCAGTACACTCAGTCACAAATCACGTGAACATCGTGTTTAGAATTGCTAGCTTGATGCCTGTCATTAAGTAGTGTTTAGTGAAAAGAACTAACAATCAAAAGGTGGGAACCACCCAGAAGTTTTCATATTTTGTATAGAATTTAATACATTAAATTGATTTTAAAATACAGACAAGATTTTAGTAATGTTGCTAATGTCTTACTGCTTGAAATGATTTATTTTTTATTTATTATTCACATATGACAGCAATGCCTCGTTTTCAGAAAACATTAATCCAATGGCCTAATAGTAAACTCTCTTAGCTTAACCTTAATTAGTCATGTTTAAATGTTAACTGGTTATTCAAGGAAACTTTTAGTATGTTAGCACAGCGGAAACCCGTTATTCTGTTCAATAAGCAAATTGTCTTTCCTTGGGTTGCAAAGCACTGGCATTCCTAAAGTTCAAATTTAGGTTAAAAAATGTCCAAAATGAAACAGATTTCTCAAGAATAACTCAGTCTATTGTTGCTTCCTGAGATGAAAGTTTTTTCCATGTGACAGACTGCAAAGCAACTGAGATTTTCATATAAAAGCATCCACTACTGTCTTGGGAGAAGAGGGCAGATTTGATCTGAGAAGAACAGAACAAGAAGGGGAAGGCTCAGATGCAAAACTGCATGAGAGGATAAAGACATTAGAATCTGTAGTGTGTGAAACAAACACCTTACAGGTCCTCAGTTGGCAGTTTGCTTAAATAAACATAAAATACCCGGGTCACCTGCAACAGTGAAAAAAATATTCTGGAATGCTAGCCCTTAGAGGCACAGTTTCAGTTTATAAACCATATCTGAAATTGTCAAATAAAAAGAAAATATTAAAATGGGCAAAATAACACCAACACTGGATGGTGAATGACTAGAAAAAGAGTATTATGGCTGGCACTCCATAAGTCATCTTTCCACTGTTGCATGTGACTCTGGTATGTTGCTACCCTTGACTCAGAAAATGGATAGCAGTTATGGAATACATGAATGAAAACATAATACTATTAGCAATCCATCCATTTTCAGACTTGCTTTCCATGATCATAATAATAATAATAATAGGGCGGCACGGTAGTGCAGTGGGTAGCACTGCTGCTTTGCAGTTACGAGACCTGGGTTTGCTTCCTGAGTCCTCCCTGCATGGAGTTTGCATGTTCTCCCTGTGTCTGTGTGGGTTTCCTCCGGGTACTCCGGTTGCCTCCCACAGTCCAAAGACATGCAGGCTAGGTAGATTGGTGATCCTAAATTGTCCGTAGTGTGTGCTTGGTGTGTGTGTTTGTGTGCGCCCTGCGGTAGGCTGGTGTCCTGCCCAGGGTTTGTTTCCTTTCTTGCGCCCTGTGTTGGCTGGGATTGGCTCCAGCAGACCCCCATGACCCTGTAGTTAGGATATAGCGGGTTGGATAATGGATGGATGGATAATAACATTAAAATCTCAGACAGTTTAACACAAAATACCAGAATCTATCCTGATAGCACTACATGCAAGGCAAAAAATTGGGCTCAGGGCACCGTTCATTGCAGTGGCTCACACACACAAACACACGGGTCAGTTTGGGTTCTTCAGTTATCATAACCTGCAAGTCTGATGATTTGGGAGGGAAACCTGGAGGAAAACCCATATGGACACGAGGAGAACATACACATTCCACATATATAGTCATGGGGCTCAAACTCAGATCTCTGGATCTGTGAAGAAGCAGTGCTAACCACTCTGCTACCATGTTGTTTACAATGATACAAAAAAAGATAAAATTATATTATTGAATTATTAAAGCATGTTAGTTTCAAATGTCTGTCTAGCAGTACATTGAAGTTTTTTTTTTTTTAATAAAAACTAACATCTGTGCAATAGTCTCTTCTATATTGGCATTTCATTTGAGCCCAACCCTTATGCCCACAGATTGGACATGTTCCAAGTCTTGTCTATAGGTTGATAGCAGGTACAAAAAAATGACTAACAGGAGAATAGAAATCACACATCATTACCAGAGACTTGGAATTACCTTAACACCAAGTATTCAAATACAACTTTTGTTCTATGAAGACAGGGGACAAACAGTATGCAGTAGCAGCCCAGTAACACCATACTCTTATAACTCCTTCCATAAGCTATCATGAGATACTCCACCAAAGAGCCTCTATATTTGGTCATTATTCAAGGAGTGGATATCGAGGTGGTTCACTTCTACAAGTACTTAAGAGGTCCCTATTAATGACTGGTTGGACTGGTCTCAGAACACAGAGGAACTGTATAAGAAAAGGCAGAGCAGACTATTTTTCCTTAGGAGACTGTGTTCCTTTAATGTGGGAAGTGACATCCTTCACCTCTTCTATAACTCTGTGATGGCCTGTGTGATTTTCTATACTGTGGTGTGCTGGGCTGGTAACATCACTTCAAGAGAGGCCCACCGAATCAAGAAGCTAATTAAAATGGCAAGCTCAGTTACGGGATGCGCTTTGGAATCCCTGGAGGCAGTAGCAAAGGAGAGAATGAAACTGAGTGTCATTATGAACAATGCTGTACGTCCTCTCCATGACACACTAACATAAATCATTCAGCAGAGGTGTGTCAAGAAACACTACTGAGGCTCCTCTATACCAACAGCAATATGCCTGCATAATGCCTCACTGTGTCTGTGACTGCCAAGTCAGAATTTTTCTTTCTTTTGAATTTTCTTGCTTTATAGTCATTTTGGTTTGTGTTCAGAGCAACGTGTGTGTGTGTATCTATTTATTTACTTACTTACCTACCTTCCTACCCATTTTTGTATTTATTTATTTAAAGAGCTTCTGTAAAAAGCCAAATTTCCCCAAGGGACAAATAAATGTGTTCTATCTATCTATCTATCTATCTATCTATCTATCTATCTATCTATCTATCTATCTATCTATCTATCTATCTATCTATCTATCTATCTATCTATCTATCAGGACAGGTGGGGGCACTCAGCAAAACAAGAAAAAAGAATCTGCCTTAACTTCACACGTGGTGGATACTTTTATCCATACAATTTTTTTTAAACTAGCCTTTTCTTGTTACTCACTAATCAGATTTTGGCACTTAGAGAAATTAATACCTAACTACCAAGGAAATGGTAAAATGTCCATCCCCAGTGGGGTCTTTTTCAGTAAATGTAATCATTTACTGAAAAAGGAGCAGAAGCAGAATTCTAAACCTTTCCATTATCATAATCAAAATCTGCTTCCTTTTCTCTGGCCCTTCTTTATACGTCAATGTGGCCATGTATCCGAAAGGGGGAAATCCTCTTGTCGTTCCTCCAGCCTTCTTGGATTGGACCATCTTCTTGTCATACCCTGTCATTCCTCTGAGATGTGTCCTTCCTGATGTACTTCCTGTTCCTTTCTGCAAACACAGCAGTTTAACCCCAAGCCCCACTGCTCCAGAACAAACAGCTTGTGTACTGTTCAATGGCCATAGTATAAAACACATACAGACCATTGCTGAGAACAATTTGAATGATGCTCCATATTGCCTTATTGAATTACTGAATACTGAATAGTTCATTACACTCTGTTTGAGTAATGCTGAAAGTTATTTTCCATGGTATCATCAAGTACTCCCCAGAAAAAGACCTTCAATTCAGGCACTTAATCAATATATGTCTCAGAATTTGGCAGAGATTTGACCGCAGTCGATTAAGGAAAATAGAGCTTGTTCATTTTCTCTAATTAAAGGGAAAGGGGAATGATGGAGTACTATGTATTCATAGTGAAATAGAAAAGGTTGTTTGTTGTGAATGTACTTCATAGGGGAATATGAAATAATCCATACAGACAGAATCCTTCTCCCCAGATTGTAGACTTCACGGATAACAAATCTTTCTCTAGTGGTTGATGCATCTTTCTTGTGAATCCACTTCTAGAGTCACATATACCATTGACAATTGGTATTGTCAGAGTGTAGAAACATATTCAGCATTAGTAAAAACCCTTCAAAAATGTGCATAAAAAGACCAGGAAAAATGATAAAAGGGACCAGAACATACAACATTATCACCTGCCCACTAGTTTGTCTGGAGGAAAATGTCTCTTCCTGTGGTACAAATTTTTTTCTCTGTATCTATACCTGTACCGTTCCCCTTTTATTAGGATGCACAATCTAGGTGGCTTTAATGTAATGCTAGATATATTAATGCACGGTGGCGCAGTGGGTAGCACTGCTGCCACCTTGCAGTTAGGAGACCTGGGTTCGCTTCCCAGGTGCTCCCTGTGTGGAGTTTGCATGTTCTCCCCGTGTCTGTGTGGGTTTCCTCCGGGTACTCCGGTTTCCTCCCACAGTCCAAAGACATGCAGGTTAGGTGCATTGGCGATCCTAAATTGTGCTTGGTGTGTGCTCTGCGGTGGGCTGGTGCCCTCCCTGGGGTTTGTTTCCTGCCTAGCACCCCGTGTTGGCTGGAATTGGCTCCAGCGGACCCCCATGATCCTGTAGTTGGGATATAGCGGGTTGAATAATGGATGAATGCTGCATATAGTAAAAAATTAAAATAGCAAATAAATAGCTCTTATCGATTATATAGTTCAAAGCAATACTCTCTTCTGAAGAAAGAAAAGTGTTGTTTTTCAGAAAGCCAGAATTTCCAGGTTTCTATACAGAATGTTAATCTTCAATAATAACTAGACAGTAGAGATGATTATGTTTTATAAATATAACAAAAGAATTTTACACACAGTAATTCCTTTGTTTCTTGAAGTCATTTCGCTTTCATCATCTTCAGTCAGCATTTTGTAAAGCCCACAGTGAAGTAAAGAAATTACAGGTTTAAAAATTCCATTCCTTAATATTTTGAAGAGTTGGCCTTCCTGTAAAAGACAAGTTTAACAGAAGGGATCCTACACTGCTGAGCCCTTAAGCAAGGCCCTTATAACCTAAAACCTAAAATTGCTCCTATGGCGCTGTACAATGACTGACAGTATGTAAAGTAACACAAATGCACACTGAAATATCTTTTTATTACATGCTTTGAAACAACTTTCTCAACTTTACGATGGTGAGAAACAAGAGCAACAGGGGCAAGGTTTGTATCATAAGAATAATAATGTTGCAAACAGAATATTAAAGTGTTCTATGGTATATCATGCTCCTTTTCCAAAGCACACTTTATTTTACAGCTGAAAAAGCAGACTTGAAAGCATAAGAAAATTTTGTAAGTTTTCATAGACAAATTGACTCCATCTGATTCAATAAAATTCAAAGACCTCTTCTTCAGTGGTTTCATGCAAGTAGGTGGGTGGGGATGCTGCCTTCCATGTGGACCTTCCCTCTGCCAAGGAAAGGCTGCTTACATCAGAGAAACAAGCAATTGTAAACACTTTTATTATCATTCAATATGAAACGTGTGTTAAGGCCGTGTACATTCAGCTGATCATATACCTTTCTGAAAAGAGTGTACCTATTTTGTAACTAAATAATCCCTAGAAAGCAAAAACTGTGGCTTTTTCTGCTGCACAACTCACTATATATACATCATATGTACAGTTTATACATGCAATGTGTATGTGTGTATGTGTATTGTAGAACATCAGCCCAGCTACAGACAGACACTGAGACACAATGTCCGAAAATACACACGTTTTATTATTTTCTAAGGTTTTACAACACAACACAATGTACCAATCACCAGCAATGTACCAATCTTTTCTTCCTTTCCTCTCCCACAAGTTCTGTCCTCTGCCAACCGACTCCACCTCCTTGAATGGAGTGCGGCGGCTCCAGGTGTACTTTGATCAACTTCCAGCAGCACTTCCGGTTGTGGCGGAAGTGCTGCATGGGAATCTGGCTCCTCTCCTGGCAGCACTTAAAAGTGTGGCAGAAGTGCTGCAGACCACGGCTCCAGAGCTGTCCAGGTGCCCGCTGGGTTGAGCTTGTAAGTTCCAAGCCTGCGGTCCCGATGCAACCCAGGTGGGCTGCCCTCTTGTGTCCTGGGGGAGGTACTGCTGTTGATACGTCCTCTCCCCTGGTCCTCTCCTCAGAAGGGCGTCCTGACCGGGCAAGGACCCCAGACATCTATCACAATATACACACTCACCCTTGAACTCAGGACATTGAAAGTCATAGACCAAGATACTCTTCTTAAATAAATAATCCATAAAAATGCAGTGCCTTAGTAAGTAAGTTAGAACCAATTAGTAATCCATTAAAATCAAGGGTAAAATCAGAGTTAGAAGTCTTTTAGCTCCACTTCCCAGTGCTGCTCTTTCTCTTTCTCCCTCTTTGCTTGCTTCTCTCTCTCTCCCTTTTCCTTCCACTCATCCATCTCCCAGGTATACTCAGCAGAGGTGAGAAAATAATGACAGCGGTCCCAATCAAGTCCCGTCCAACTACCTGCCTCATACCTCATGCACCCAGCCCAGCTCCGTCTTCCCATATACATATCTCAGCATCCTCAGGATCCCTAGGAACCCCCCATGATCGCTTCTGCACTCTGCTATTCAGCAGGAGCAATCTGGTCCACACTAGAAGTGACTTTCACTACACTCCTTTGCAGGGTTTCCCCTAATCACTTTATTGCCTTGATACTGCAGTGGCTTCAACTCTCTTCTCACGTCGATCTTACTTCCTTGATTCCTCTACTCTTACATTCTTTTTTGTTCACTCTGTCTATCCCTCTAAAGCTCTTTATATTCTCCATGTGTGCACGTGACATCATTACAACCCACACAGCGTCAATAAGGAAATTGGCTGATCACGCATTCATGTGCAAGCACAATCAAGCCAATCTCTCCACTAAACACCCCGGACACATGAATACACACACACACACACACAGCCACAGAGCCTGAGCTGCACTATTGTTATTTTAAAACTAACACACTACCACGGACCCCTTATTCGCTTTATCACAATATGGAATGGAAAAAAGAAAGAAGGGTGCATTTTTGTGGTATTGATGTTACGGGCAAATAAATAGGCAATAGAAGAGTGAGCCATTCCAGTTGACTGAAAAAAATTCAAATAGGCCTAGAGAGGCATCATAATTTTGTTTTTCATTATCAAAGTAATTTGGTCTTTTTGAAATTTTCCATACTCTCTTGTGTCCGTTGATTAGTTTAACAAAAAAACACCAGTTTTGACCTTGATGACACATAGGTATTTCTCTGGATGTGTTTCTGTTATTATATAGGGAGTGTGTAAAATTCCATAAGAACAAATGTTAAATAAAACTCCAGGCCTACATATAAAAGTATCCCTTTCCATCTTACTTTATTTCACAAATTTGGCTTCTTCCCCTCATTAGAAAGCTTTCACCCACAGTTCTCTGTCTGACACGGAACTCAACGTGATCTTTGTCATGAAGCGGCATCAGACCCTGTATCCTTATTACTTCTGCCCAGGCTTCAGAGTCTCCAGATCATTCCTTCTATGACAACACAGATGTCACACTAAAACTCCCTCTAGCAGCCCATACTGTCCATGCACACTTCTGAGATCTGAGTGGCTGTAAAGAGGCCATGTCTATAGTCCAGTTCGCCATCTACTCATCTTCTTAAAGAGAAAGCACAGTCCTGTTTTGCAGTTGAATCGTTTGCCCTTCTGCCCACCTTATATGATGCTTCTGTCATCATAAGTATTGGATTGTGAATCATGAGCATTTGCTGGTGCTGTGCCTTTAAAGTGACAAAGCACATCGATTTGTTTAAACAGGAATCTGGAGATGAAGCATAGTCAGAAATCAAGCCATAATTCATAACCAAGAATCATTCTATCTTTTGCTAAAGCCTAAATATGAAACCAGAAGTCATTACTGAATAAAATCAAAGCGAGAATTTTTCATACTACAAGTCAAATATAAAGCAATATAAACCGCATATTAAAGTAATTCGCTTAAATCTCGGATGACCTGGGACAGCAGTATGTTTAGCTTTTAAACTATCTTGCAAAGACAATGCACAGTAATCAATACCTACAGTAATGAAAGAAGCAAGACCCACAATACGGATAAGCTGAATACAAAATAATATGACATTAATAAAACAGGAGATGAACACATAAAAAGGACCAAACCTACATTTTGTGAGTTGAGAATCACATATAGCATCAATAAAAAAAAACCTTTCTGGCATAAAAAGGTGCATAAAATGACCAAGAAACAATTAAAAAGGAATAAAAGCATGCCATCTTGGTCACCTGTCCATATGTTTTCTAAAGGAACACTGAATGTCTTGCCTAGGGGCACAACACTAGAGCAGCATTTCCCTATACAGCTCTTTGCTCATCTGGAGTACCATAGAGGACAGGAATGAACCCTACCTCTCATGACTGTCATTTACAGGACCTTACATTGGTGTTATTCTCCTATTTTTGTGGGACTACTAATTGCCCTAACTGCTCTGGTGGTGCTCTTGCTAACTTCTTGTCAGCAAAATAAAAAAGCATTATCAATATGCTGAAATAATTATATAGTATGTTTCCTTCACTCTTTTAAAAGAAAAAAACACTAATGAATGAGTACAAATTTCTGGGCAAAAACTTGCCAGAAATGGCAGTCACATGATATTGGGCCTGCACCCATAGGTAGTGTTCTTTTGAAGGCGGACAGCTGTTTATTTATATGCCCAGTGCTTGATTCTACAGCCATCCTATACACATAACATCTCACAATACATAGGACACTCAAGAACCCTAAGGTGAAGAAGACAAGACCCTTGAGTCAAGTCTTTATTTTTTGTATTTTTTATTTTATTTATTTTATTAAAATCAAATAACAATCCATATAAATCTGCTGTGGGCTGGCGCCCTGCCCGGGGTTTGTTTCCTGCCTTGCACCCTGTGTTGGCTGAGATTGGCTCCAGCAGACTTCCGTGACCCTGTAGTTAGGATATAGCGGGTTGGATAATGGATGGATGGATTCCATATAAATAAATCAAGTTTTACAAAAATAGGTTTGAAACAAATCAACCCTCACCACTGAGAAAGAGAGCTAGGTCAGCAGAGTAAAACTTTAAGCTAATAAAAATAAGCAAATAGATAAATTAATAAATTAATAAAGGTAAATGGAGTAAAAGAGGGGAGAGAACCTGCTTCCTCAATTTATATGCTTACTAGCAAAATACCCGCGCTTCGCATCGGCGAAGTACTGCCTTAAAATTTTTATTAAGAAGAAAATTAAACCTTTTTAAACTGAGGGAAAATACAAAAATTATTTGTTGATTTGTTGAGATTTGTTGATCTCTTTGTATACCACATGGTGAGTTCGGCCATCCGGTTGTAATATGACCAAGCTGTGCGCTGAGATTACTCTTGAGCATGTAACTTACAGTTGGCCATGTGAATAGTAATCTTGTTTCAAATCTCACAGCTTGGATTGCTGCTGTCATAATCGGTTTGAATTTCATGGTTTGTTTCAATTACGACAGCATTTGTAGGACTTGTGTTGAAGTGACATTCGGCATCTGTCAAGCGTTGTAAGTATACAACCGGTTTCATCGATAATTTCACATCCAGCTTTTGAGAGTTTAAACATTCATAAACATCAAAGTGTCCACTACTGAAATCGTCACCTGTGAATCTAAGATGTTTAAGAGGCATTGGCGGTTGTCCAAAGGTATAAAATATTTGATTATTTCGGTACACTTGAAAGCGACAACCGAACAATTCAGCGGCAGCCATTAACTCACATGCAGAACCATAGGTGAAGGGCTTAAGCATTTCACTCTTATGGTGCTCCTGTGTAGAATAATTATCTCCTGTACCGTCATCAGTCCACACCTTGAACCTGTCCCAGTCATTCAATACATAAGACACAATGTTTCTCCAGATATCAAGAGTGAGCCTGATATGGCCGTGCAATATGTAACACAGAGAATGGAAAAGGTAGGTGCCATCTCCGGGCATGGAAACCACTCGGTAAGTGACAGTTTTTTGATCGATGGTGATCACCTCGATAGACATGTTAATGGGGGTACGGTTGGAATGATAAAGGAAATGGGTACCTGAACAATGTAAAGTAAGTCTAAAATACCTACACAATAACTATAAACGTAATAAACGAACAATAAAACAGCGGAAAAGCCATGGATTAAATAAAAAGGCTGTAGTTATCAGCAGGGAGACGTGAATCCCGTGGCGAAGCAAGGCAGGGAATGAAGAGACTGGAGCGATGGACAGCCTTATATAGGCAGGCAGCCAACAACGTGGGAGGCATTGGGATGGGGACCCAACGCCTCACACGGTGACTGAGCTGCAGGCTATGGACATATATATGTACGTAAGTAGGATTCAGTTAGCGTTGGGAACCCGCGTACCAAATTTCTTGAAGATGGGCCCATAAGTAACAATGACTGTTGAAAAGTTCAATATGGTGGCTGACAGTGGCGTTATACCACCGAAATAAGTTCGTACATTGGTTTTGGTTAGTGCAGGGAAGCCGCCTACCAAATTTCGTGAAGAATGGGCCATAAATAAGAAAGTTCAACATGGCGGACGTTGTTGACCGTTATGACCGTTATGCGTAGAATTTCGAAATGAAACCTGCTTAATTGTTGTAAGTAAGCCGTAAGGAATGAGCCTCCCAAATTTCAGCCTTCTACCTACACGGGAAGTTGGAGAATTAGTGATGAGTGAGTGAGTGAGTGAGTGAGTGAGTGAGTGAGTGAGTCAGTCAGTCAGTCAGTCAGTCAGTCAGTCAGTGAGGGCTTTGCCTTTTATTAGTATAGATTCTAAAATGTTATTGATTAGATCCTGCCAGGTTTTGAAAAAGTTTTGTACAGATCCTCTAAATGCAAATTAGATTTTTTCCAGTTTCAAATAGTATAAAACATCAGTTGCCCACTAACTTAGAATAGAAGAGTTAGGATTCTTCTAGTTGAGTAAGATAAGTCTACGTGCCAATAGTGTAGTAAAGGCAATTACAGTTTGTTTGTCCTTGTCCACCTTAAGCCCATCTGGAAGTACACCAAACACAGCTGTTAATAGATTAGGAGGGATTGCAACTACGAAGCTGTCTGAAAGGCATTTAAAGATTTTGGTCCAGAATGATGAGTCAAGTCTTTCAATGAAGATGCACTGGTTTACACCTAACCCATTGCTTAACTTCTGTTTCCACTGACTACCGAGACCCAAAAAGTGTTTTCCCAGCTCCCTGACATTCTTTATAGAAACAAAACTGGGGTTCCTCAAACCTCATACTAAGTTTAAACACCAGAGGATGGGCTCTTTGATTTTGGAGTTTTTTTATTGCTACTGTTCTGCCAAAACAAATGAAATAGCAGGAAAAGAAAAGGCAAAAGTAAGGTTAAACAAACGAGAGTCAAAAGCCAAAAGGATCATTATGCCAAAAACAAATCCACTAACCAAACTGTAACAAAATACAGAGCTAAGTTTCTTTCAACCAGGAAAAAGAATTACTAACCAAAAAAAGCTATGGATTTTCTTTTATCCTAAAACAAGGAAAAAGTGAGCTGCACCCTATAAATAGCTGTTATGTGTCATCACACTTGGCGATCATGCACAATAACCATGGTCATCAAAAAATTTTGGCATCTGCAGGCGAAACAAAACATAAAATGGCAATGTGGTGACATTATAATGAAAAATAATTTCACAATGATGAGCATGGTTCAAATTATCCAAAATGTACAGAAATCTAAACCTTGAATGGGAAGTACAAGAATATATATTGTTTAATTAAAGAAGCAATAAGCAGAAAAAAAAAGACTTGATGGTGAGCTCTCATGAGGAAAAATCTAGCATCACTGATTACAGTATGCGAAATAAGCCCATGTATTATTCGGAGAGTTATTGTCCCCATGTGTAGCATTATCTGGGCTCTTTATAAACATACTTTTAGGGAGATTACATGAGTTTTATTTACATTTTTTACACAATGCTGTTGTGGTGATCTGTACATTGTGGTGGATGGCTTGGGAACCTGCCCAGCTGGGACTCCTGGAAGGTGGAAAGACCAGGAGAGGGACAATACCTCCCCCGGGCCACAAGAGGGCAGCTGCCTGGTCTGCATCAGGGCCATGGGATCAGAGCTTAGAAGCTCAACCCTGTTGGGGTCCGTGGCCGCCGCCAGGGGGCACCCGGAGGATTACAGAGCCTTGCACTGCAGCACGTCCACCACAGCAGGAGGTGCTGCAGGATCAGGAACTGAGTACACATGGAGTGCTTCTGGGTGCCCATACAGCACTTCCACCACACCAGGAGCAACCTGGGAGCACATGTAGGGCATTATAAAAGGGGCCACATCACTCCATTAGATGAGCCGGAGTCGGGAGGAAGAGGATGGAGCTTGCGAGGAGTAGAGGCAGCAAGTATGGCAGTTGAGTATGTTGTGTGGTGTTGTAAAACCAGAAGGGAATATTAAAACGTGTGTTTTGGACATCTGGTGTCATGTCTGTCTGTGTTAAGGGGCTGAACTTCCACAACATTTGTTAATTTTTCATGGGATTTACTGGACAGATTTATGCAATATATACATTTGTCTAGGGCTTTTAACAGGAGTATTAAGATTTTCTCATTATTTTTTGTGTGTAGTGTAAATTGAGACGATTCAAGATTTTTTTATGTTACGCCACAATGCCATCTTTGTTTCCTTTGGTATCTCTGTATTTGTTTTGTTTTTTTTTTGCTTTTTCATCTTCTGTTTTCGTAGCATATGTTCCATCTGTGACCTCATTGGAGCGATGGTTTATAAGTCACTCTAAACATACTCATAGTATATGAGTTTTACAGACAAAACTTTTTAATAACTTTTTATTCCTTCTGACTTCTTGCATTTCTGATCTCATGCTCTCAAGTTTGATTATTGATTATATTTCCAGTTTGTTTTATAAGATAGGACTGACTTTGTTAGCCTGCCTTTTGACTATGTGTATCTACGTGTATGATTACTGAAATTTATTTAATGTACAGAAAACTTGTGTATCTTATGTAGACAACTTAGATCACAGAGTAATGCACAATCTGCCCAAACGATGCTGTGTGTTTAACAATGAAATGGCTATTTCGTCGTGTAGATTAAGTTATTTCTGTACCCTTATGACCCCTCTATACCACACCCTGATTGGTTATTAACATAACACATCAGGTCTTTGGGAGTACCCAAGAGAAAAACCTATGCAGGCACAGGAAAAACTATGTGATTTAACCCCAAGGCTCTGAACATGTGCAAATGTGCTGGCTTGAATGCTTCCATGTTTGTTTGTATTTTTTGTTTTCAGAACATTAGAAGAGTCAGGATGAGAACAGGCCATTCAACCCAACAAAGAACCCCAGTCCTATCCACTTCTAAAATAATATCGTGTTTAGTTTTGAAAGTTCCTAAAGTCCTACAGCCTACCACACTACTTGGTAGCTTATTCCAAGAGTCCATAGTTCTCTGCGTAAAGAAAAGCTTACCGATGACTCTGTGAGATTTACCTTTCACAAGTCTGCAAAGTGTCCCTATGTCCTTGACAAACTCCTTTTAAAATAACAGTCTCCCTTCATAATTTAAAAAACGGCAATCATGTCTTCTCTCAATCTTTTTTTTTTTTGCTTAAACTGAAAGAACTTAGCTCTTTTAATCTATCCTTATAATTCATTCCCCGTAGCCCAAGAAGCAGCCTAGTTGCTCGTTGCTGGAGTTTTTCTAGAGCAGTTATGTCCTTTTTGTAGCCTGGAGGCCAAAACTGTACACAACACTCCAGATGAGGACTCACCAGTGTGTTCATAATAATCATTTTGTACAAATGAATTATTGATCTTTTTTTTCAAGTTGTAAGGCCATTGGTTGAAGTTTCTAGTGGTGTCTTTGTAATGTAAAAAAAAAAGAAACCCTTCTCAAACATGCTTAATCCAATCCAAAGACATGGGAGCTGAACACTGACTATTAGCAGCCTAAGGCATGTGGCAGGAGACAATCCTGGACGAAGTGCCATTCCATTGAAAAGCCCACTTACACACAAACCTACACCTACACAGAGCCAATTTAGGGATGTGTGAGGAAAACCGCCATACCTTGAGAAAGCAACACAGACATGTACAGAACATGGAAACTCAGCACAACTCACACTGAATGCAGGTTTTGACTACAGGATGCCAGCTGGCAACAGCTTTACCCTCTCCACAACCTTGTTGGTCTGTTTGCCTTTTTTGAAAACAGAAAAAATATGAGATGTAGATGATTTCATTGCCTATTAGGTAATAAGGTTTATTAAAAAGCCAAAGTACTTGCTACATTTTCATGCATAGAGGCGTGCGACTGCCCTTTGTGGCAGCTACCATGTCAAATGGATTCACGCTAATCTACTGTAGCTGTCTGTTGTAACTCGAATAGTCATTGCATTCAATTAAGTAGATAAAATATGATTCTGCATTCCCTGAAGCATTTTTAGCAATTGTGCTTTGAAATCGGCACATCTTTGAAATATGTATCCAATGTAATCTTAAATCAGGTTGAACGAAGTTAATAAAGAGGTCAAAGTGCAATGAAAACCAGAAGATGTGGCCTCTGCCGAGGAGTGGAAGAACGCATGGAATTGTTCTAGAGGTTAACATAAAGGATTATTAGTTAAAGCAATAAAGAAAATCATAGAGAATGAATAATTACTCTCTCATTTTCTTTAGCATAAATGAAATTTTCAGCAAGGATAAGCTCAACTCACTGGTGTTCATTGTAAGCTGAAACCCATTGCTAAACTTAGAAATGATTCTTGTTTTAAAATTTTTTCCCACTTCCTTTTACAAGTATTTTACCGTTTAGCATATTGTATTTTTATTTGCCAGGCATGTATTGTTCTCATTATTCATTTTAAATCTAAAGTCATTTATTAGCTCAACATAAATAATTCAGATCCAGCATTACACTATGGTGTCTAGACTTTAAAATTACCCAGCCTTTTGCTGGGTTCTTGGTACTGTATGGTGAACATAAATAGATTTTTTGACTATAGAAACAAACTGTGGCTCTGGAAAGTGACTAATAAGAGTTCACTGTGCAAAGAACATTACTGGCGAAGATGGGATAATAAACAGTGCTTTCATGCTAGCCTTGATTAGTCAGAAAATTGCTGTTTTGTTATTTGAAAACTTTTGCCTATTAAAGTATATTGTTTAAATCAGATCTTTTACCTTTTCCCTCTGGTTTTTGATTCTTTTCGTACAAAGGATCTTTAAAGCTTACAAAAGCACATTTTCTCAGCTGTTCTTAGTTAAGAGGCTAATAAAACAGCTGTAGTTTTTTAAAGGGAGTCTCCATCCCTTAAGCAACAGCTTGAACACGAGAAGATTAATGGCCCTCCTTGTACGTTTATATTAGGATGTATTTATAGAAGCGTGTGTGTGGTTACTACGGCAACAGGTGTCATTTGCCACAGCCCCTATTTATTCCATTAATGAAAGAGTACATTAAAAAGGGATAAACATGGAGACGTACCTTAAAAAGCATGGTATAAATGTTTTCCAGAAATTTTAGTGTATAAACCTGAATATTTTTCCAAGTTGGAAGGATACTAACTGTTAGTCTTACTGGAATCGTGGGGCGCAAATAAATTCAGATAATGTTTGAAACTTGTTTAGCATGGTGGGGAATTACAATGTTGTTTTTTTTTATACTATCTGAAATACCCAGCATTGCCCAGGAGGAAAATAATTTTTTTTTAATTGTTTGAGAAAAATATAATTTAAAAAAACACAACTTTATAAAAAAAAAAAAATTTACAAACAATGAAGACTCACTAATGTGCTGGTCTTGTGGTCTTGTATGTATGTTATCATCCAGTTGACACTCGAAACCTGTCAACTGTATTTAATTTCAAAAGCAACAGGGGCACGGTGGTGCTCAAATATAAAGAATGCTTGCAGTCACCTCCAGTTCGCCCTCTGGTGGTCGTTCCAAGAGTCAACTGGATGATAACATGTATACAAGACCGCAAGATCACCCCCCACCCTACACAGAAGGGGGGTGGGTTAGGGTTGATTTCACCCCACAGTATTTTTAGATGACCAATGAGAAACATGTGTACCAAGTTTCACGAGTATTGCTCCAGCCGTTCGGAAGTGATGCTGGAACATACATACATACATACATACAAACACACATACATTGACTTTTATACATATAGATTTAATGATGAAAGTAGCGATTCTATTAAATGATTAGATGAATTAGTGCGCCCCACGATTTTATTTATCATGAAAATTGTGGTTAAAGCAAAATTTATTTTTTGCTTTTTAGTGCATTTATTTAAATAAAATCGTTTTACTTAAAAAATTTTTTTAGATATTTTATTTTTTACTTTTTAGTTTTTGTAGGATTTGTTCCTGCCTTGTGCTGGCTGGGATTGGCTCCAGCAGACCCCAGTGACCCTCTGTTAGGATATAGCGGGTTGGAAAATGACTGACTGACTGAGTATTTTGCAAATGATTTATCTTTAATCATTTTTCGTGAACGGGAAGCTTCTTTAAAATTTTCACATAATAAATCTTCTTTACAGAATTATTCGAATACTAAAAAGAATTACACTTTGGTCTCTATTCTTCTGTTCAGGCTCTTATGGGATAAACGCTCAGTCGCTGCGAAAAAATAATATCGATGACAGAACACCAAGCTTACGGCAATACTTCCTCACCGTTATCATCAAGGCTACTCCTTCGCAAGAGTAAGCATATTTACCCACTCCACTCACTGGAAGAGGCAAGTGGGGGCAATCCAATGCATCTCTCACTTGTATGCTTCTATATATCACTATATTCTCTTTCTGTCATTGCATGTGTGTGCATTAATTGGAATCGCATAACTATTTACTATTTACGGCGAAGTTTGTAACGTAATTGCATCAGTTTTGACGGATTATTGCACTGTCATCGATACTGAACATGTATGCAAAATTTGAAGAAATTCACTTCCAAAATTCCAAAAGTGGGTTTAAAATCAGTTGCAAGATTTGACCCAGACAAACAAACAGACACGTTAAATAAAATCATTTAAAAACATTGGGCTTGTGTGAGTGAAAGGTGGAAATGCAGATGTCTGTGCCTTTAAATGAGAATGTAGTGGTGTGGGTGTAGCCTTAACAGTCACCAACCAAGATAACGAGTGAGATTTGAGATCCTGGAGAACTGTCATCATATACAAAGGAACAGGTCAGTCTGCAAACACTTACATTTAACATTCTTTTATACTGTATGTTTATAGGACCATTGTTGTCAGTACAGTGAATTTCTTACTTGCATGTGCCAATCAGCATGCAATAATTTTTGGTGCCATGACTACCAGAAAAAAAACCTTACCCTGAAACTTCTATGGCTGGCATTAAACCAGAACAAGAACCAGCCCTGGGCAGGAGAAGGTAGATAAAGCTTTACAACAATTGAATCTCCTTCTGTACAGTTGCAAAGTAATAGCACTAACCACTGTGTCATTTTGCTGCCCTTGCTGCTAATCCAATTCAGGGTCAGGGAACCCCTGAAGCAAGGTGCTAATTATTCTGAGACACACTGGCTAACTCAATATGTTTTCCTTCTTTAGACTCTTAGAAACAGATATTAGCCTGCATTAACAGTGATGATTTACTACGCTGATTCCAACCCCTAGTCCTGGGGTCCCTTGCGGCTACAGTAAAAAAAACCAACCAGTATTCCAATATGTGAGTCATTTAAAAAATACATTTTTTTGCCATAATTTAAATTCTTAGCTCTTGTTGTCATTTCTCTATTAGTTTACATTTTTTCTTTGTGGAGTATGCTCCCTTAATTGTATCATAAACAAATACCTGGAAAAGCATAATGAAAATCACCATGATGTTAATATGTTAGAAAAAAAGATATAAACTACTGTGTAATTTTCAAGTAACATATATTAATGCTTCCTATACTCCAATTAAACTCAGGTTTAAAATTTCTGCTGTCAAGCTTTTCATAATTCTGGGTCATTTACCACTGCATCTGTGTCTCTCGTTGTCAATATTAGAATACAATTAAGGAAGCAAACTCTATGGATGAATTAATAGGACAATGAGATAGATAGATAGATAGATAGATAGATAGATAGATAGATAGATAGATAGATAGATAGATAGATAGATAGATAGATAGTGTCACACATGTTCACATGGGAGGTGGTCTAAGGGCTTAACTTGGAGTAAGGTACAGAGCCAGGGGTTGATGAGCAGTACTGACACCTTTTTTGCCTCTTCCACAGACCACCAGAAGGAAAAAAAAATTAAGACTCCACTTACTTCTGCCTCTTCATCATGCCCTCCTGCAGACCTCATTTCAAACCCCTTCCTGCTTTCCTTCTATATAAACCTAAGCTTTCATTCTTTTAGCCAGTCAGATTTTGGTCAGTCTTATATGCTTACTCTTTCTTTTGTTGATATCACACTACACGAGATGGCTTTCCCAGCCCTATACAGTGGTTCTCTTGTCCATTTTTTAATACCAGATAGATAGACAGATAGCACTTTTTTTGTCCCCAGGAGCAAATATGGCAAGAATTAAACATCATTGCAATACTATGAAAACTTCTTACAAGTATACATCTTTTCTACATGACAAAAAGGTCCTATCACATCACATGACTTTCCCAACTATTTCAGTCGGGACTTCATTTACAGAAGTTCGGTCAAACTCCAGTGAACTCCAGTTGTGTTATCTGAAATAAACAGTGATTCAGTCAAGCCTGTTTGAGTCTGTCAGATTTGTGCACATGTGAAAACTGACAACCAATCAGTGCTCAGCTGATGTATAATATGTATAAAGCAGCTATTATGGGATAGGGTGTTTTCAGGGGCTTGTCTGTGTTATATCTCATGTTTTATGAACCACAAAAGAATGGAAAAAAGAATGAAAGGGCTGAGATTGCAGTTGAACTTGTACCTGTAAGGCATTCATACAGGACCAGTGCGGTCAGGCACCATGTGTTTGGTCATCAGAAAAAGGGGCAACTTTGTGATACTTTAGAAATGGGAAATTATGCCTGATCACAAAATCATCACGAAGTTGTCATCTCATAATCATGTAATCTGACATACTTAGGTGATTAGATCAGCAATAGCAGTTAAGTTTGACGTCCCCTTTGACTAGAAATGTGGCACCGACTTTGTTATGATTAACACTTTTTTGTTAATAAAGCAAATTTAATCCATGTATTCTTTTTATTGCAGTTTTGGGTCACAAAATTAATTTCTGTTGTTATTTTAAGAATGTTAAAATAATTTTACATTTTCCTGTGATTCTATTTTGTGTATTTGTGGCTAAGGAATTTCTATGAAGTGACAATCAAAGTCATGCTAAGCATTTTGTCAAAGGTCAAGAGGTACAAAGTTCAGTCTATTGGACTTCTACATTATCTGAATTTGCAGATCCGAAACAAAAAATAGGCACATCTGTTTCAAAGTTTGGGTTCACAACTGGTGCTTTTGTTTTCAACTACAAGTCAGGTAGGCTCTTCAATCCTTTTTCTTGCTGCCCCTTTTGTGTACCATTTTCATCGTAGGCACAACTAGCTTTTGAGAAGAAAATAAAGACCAGCTAATTAAGCAACAAGATCAGTTAGGGGGGAAATGACTGGCTTATTTGGAAACAGCAGCCCAAGGGGAAGGAATGGAGTGAAGAAGCTCTGATCTACTGTGTAAACACATAACTAAAGTTTTGATAAAAAATAATTGTGGCCAGGTGTACGAATGACAGGTCGCAGAGCAGTTGGAACACCAACCAGGTTGTCCCGTTTAATTAGAGGAAGTCCAACAAAAATGCGCTTCTTGACATCTATAAAGCAGCCCCCTTGGGTAAATAATCAACAAAAGATATTTGGCTCTTTGCCATGGAAATAAGGGTCAATCACTGGGACTCCGTCCAGCTGTTCACTTTTGTTTGCAAAAGACACCTTCTTCCTGGCAGTTGGGCTTCTTATATCATACAAACTGGAAGGGGTGCGATTAAGTGACCTCACTGGGGGGCTTCTCAGAGCTGCGGAGAGAGAAGGAGAAGAATGTTAGCAAACATGCCACCTTTTGGTCCGGCAGGTCATCACATACCTCGATCGAGCTCATGAGGAGATCCTCCAATGCGCATGCGTGACACAGGCCATTAAGTCCAACGTGGCTCATCAACTCCTACTTACTTTATCAAAGTTTCAGTTTGAAGATATCTGAATGTTACTAAAGAACTTCTGTCAACCACACTGCTAACTTTCCTATTCCAGATGTATATTGTTGTTTGCATGACGAAATATTCCACCGATTGTGTATCTTATCTAACATTTTCTAGAAAGGCACCAAAGTGACGATTAGGATTCCAGCATTAATTGTTACAACAAATAATTTCTCACCAGTTAAAAATGTTTAGTATAGTTTTGATACTAAACATTGTATCATTTTGCATAATGAAAACAAATTATTGTCAAATAATATCATTCCTTAATGCAACTTTCTAATGAATAAAATTCTGCTAGTGTTAGCAAACTCCTTGATGTGAACGTTTAGTTACATAAATGTATGCCATGAATAGTACTCCACCATAGAGTTTAACAGCTTATTGCCTAATTAAAACATAACCTTTCTAATCTTGTTAAAACCGCCACTTGGGAACAATGTCACTTACCTATCCCTGTTCTATGTGAAAGCACACAAAGGATTACATGGTCTGCAGTGTCAGAACCAGCTTTTCTGTATACTGTACAGCATACTATTTAGAAGGAATCAATGACTTGTGCAAATTTTTGTGGTTGCAGTACTGCTTAATAGTTTTGCTGTATCTGACTGTATGCATGTGCTTGTGGTTTTGAAGCGAAAACCAATGAAGTTCTCACATTTTCAATTAAATCATGCATTATACAGTATACCACTCTAGCAGTTAGTTCTTTAATTGGATTTAAACAAAAGTGCAATGTGCTTCAACTTGCCCGCTTTCTGCCCAGCAAATCTTGCATTTTAAAATGTAAGATGAGGCTCTTTGCCTCATGTAGGTCCTGTTCCTGTAACTGTATGTAAAATATTTGGTAGCTAAGCAGAGTTTCAAAGGGTACAGATGGTGTAAACATCAAATCAGATGGCTCCTGGGAAACATCGAGCAATACATACAGTGGAAAAAGTCATGTAGGTGGCAATGGAAAACAACTGTTGGCTAAATGAAGATGTACAAACAAGGAAGTGTAGTGGGTGGTGCAGAACAGGAATTCACTGTAATGTCACCCATCTCACATGTAACACAACAATGGACACCCTGCAGTTTCCCCACTGGACCACATGAAAGGCCCTGGCATTGTGCCCTTCCTTTAGCTATGAATCCTTTTAAAATGATTCCACATCTGCCTGATTGGAAAGTGGTTTCCGGGTAGCGAGACCTTTTAGATTGAACTGTGCAGCAGAAAGCTTTCATTATTTAACTCTGTGCCATAAATATAACTTATGTAATGATGGTAGCCTTCTTTCAGTTTTTCTTTAAATTTTCTTTATTCAGCTCATATTAAATGCTGCCAAAAAAGAATTACTTTTTAAATCTGTTTGAAAAGGTGTCCATCTACATTGTGACTCCTCTACTTCATACTTTATTGTACAATTTAGAGCATACTTTATACAGATTTACACATTTGTACATAAATAGTAAACAGAAAAAAAATGAAAGCAGCTTTTCATTCCCATAATGTGGAAGACAAGGATGTGCAGTGGTTAGAAATCCTGCCTCAGAACTCCAGGGACTTGAGTTTGTTTCTTGGTAAAACGAAAGTAGTTGAGATTTTAGGCAGGCAGTTTAATTTCTTGACCAAGAAACTGAACTTTAAACCACAAGGGTGCATAGTCGGTATCCACCTCTGATGTACTATGGGTCCCAGCGTAAGCTGCTTAACCTCCCAGTGCTCCAACTGTAAGCAACTCTACCGGGTTTTCATGTTATCTCAACTGCTGCATGAACTGTCTGTCTGCTTTTAATCCCACATGGAAGTTTAGTTAATTTGTGACTATAAATTGGCTCAGAGTGAGTGAGTCTGCTTTGTTTAGATTTTGTTCCTGGAACTGACTATGCAAAAATAAAGTTGCTTAAAAAAAAAAAAAGAATATACTGATATCATTAGAAAAATACAGACGTCGATAAAGAGCATGGAAGCTGTTTCAATGCTTACAGTTTTATATGAATAAAAATACATGGCCTAATTAGGACTGGAATCTAGTCCCTGAGTGAATGATGTAAATATTCCCAACATACAGAAGCAGGAGTCAAGATAAATATGAAATGTATGAGTCAAGTGTTATTCATTTTGCAAAATGAATAAGATGGTATGCCAGTTTAGTGTTTCTACCTTTGTGCGTTAATGTATTATGTTACATTAAAATGATCTAGTCTGTGTATATTAAGTGCACAGTAGATATGGTTGTAAGTGTGCACTACAATGAATTGCTACCACTTTCAGGGTTTGGATCCAGCCTGGCACTTCATGACACTGGGATAGGCTGCAGATCACTGCAACTCTAAATTGGACTAGGCAGGTTTAAGAATGGATGGATGTATATATGTACAACATTTAGATTTAATTTTTAATAAACCACCTAAATGAGTAAATGAAAAGTATAAAAATACACCCATCCATTAATTTGATGAGCTCAAGTTTAAAAACATAAAGAAGTCAAATTTGAGTTTCAGTCCAGTTCTTAAATGCATCCTCTAAAGTTTTGTGACAGAAACCCCTACAGGTTTTTGTGTGTATCATTGGCAGAAAATGTTTAGCCTATCCACAGATATACATTAATATCGCATAGGCTGTGCATTTGTCAAATCTGGCTCACTGTGAAAAATCGTTATGCAAGTTTTACAAATACAGGAACATGTTCCTCATTAAAGGAAATAAATGATAGATGTTTATGGACTTCAGTGTAATATGTGTTCATGTATAGGGACCACTAAGCCAGACAAAATGCCACAGTGTTAGTGACTTGACTGTTGACCGGTGATGTTTAATAGAGTTATATTAAGGAGCAGGGACAGAACAGTGAAGAGAATACAAGGAGTCTGAGGATGGCGTTACTGTGTGTGTGCATAATTAAAAGGGGTTTGTGGAAATTAAATTTGCTCAAAAATTATCCAGGTTTCATATACTTCAGTTCTTCGTTATTGTTTCCCTTCATTTGAAGTGATAAAAACATACTGCATTATGACAAGTTGCACGTTTAGAGCTTATTAAAATGATTATCAACTAAGATACTGTACAGTCTCTAACCCTGTCCAGTAGGCGTGGAACTTTGTGCACTGCATTTTTAATATTCTGCACATGCTGGAAAAAATTCTCTGTATTTGTGACTTTGCGTGTACATTTTCATTATATTCTTCTTTTGTTTTTTTTTAGGAACTGGTGTGCATATGTGGTGACCCGATCAGTGAGCTGTGTAGTGGAGGATGGTGTGGAGACCTACGTAAAGCCAGATTACCAGCCATGTTCTTGGGGACAGATTCAGTGTCCTCACATTGTGACGTGAGTCTTCTTTTCCTTTGCAGTAACGGAGTGACCAAAGAAAACAAAATGTGAATAAAAAAAATCAACAAGTTAGACATTTGGGAAGTCTGGAGACAAAAATCATTCAGTTTTATGGAAAATGTCAATACAGGGTGGTCCAGATCTAATTATGCAGATAAAATCGCCTGGATGACTTTGATTTATGCAGGGACGATGCCAGTTCGGTGCGAAGATGATTCTTCATGTCGTCAGTTCACACTTCTTGATGGTCCAGGATTTTTCGGGTGATTTTCTGTGTAATAAACTTAGTAAGTTATAGTGTAATAAAAATTGCATAATTAGATCTAGACCACCCTATAGTTTTACTCTATGCATAACTGTAAAATATTTTAACACCAGGTGACAAATACTAATCTTATTTTGTAGTTCATAATAAGCCTGTATTATGTACTGCTTGTGAGATGAGACTATCAACATAAAGAAGGAATGTCTAATATTCCAGGAATTCCTTTGCAAACAACTACATCGTCCATATAATAATGTAAATACTGCTGCTTGGATAACATTCAGGAGACATTTGCAATTACTAGTGGTCTTCGTGATGGAATTTAGTGTAGTGTAATATTAACGTTTGGTATTGTTTGTTTTATTTAATTGTGAAAATAATGCTTAGCACATGTGGCATACTTCAATAATATTAAAGGAATATGCTGAAAATGAGTGATGAGCAAAACAGGTAAGTTTCAATTCACATACAGTTTTGCAAAACTAACACTAGAGTTTATTTCACAGACACAAATCTAGAAACTCACTAAAAAGATTTCGGGGAATGTTAAAAGTTTTTGAGATAGTTCAATTTATGGTCTTTTATTCATCAAAATACCTTTAATGGGTTTGGATCCCCTTATATTACAAAGCAAAGCACACCAAATAATTCTCATTTCTTGTCTCGCACCTCCACTCCTCCCAGGACTTGCCCTTGTGCACTTTGGACTTTTTTTTTTTTCTTCAAAGCAGCCTGGAAATACTGCCTTGCCTTTGAGAAGCACCTCTGATCTAGATACGTCTCCTGCCATAGGGGTGATGATATCTAACACTGCAAGGACAATTACACAGTTTGTAACTGACCACAAAGTATCAGACCCCTGCAGATTTTTAAACCCAAACTCAAGAGCATATTCCTTCTACTCACCAGTGCATCATTGCTACTCAAGAATTGAGTATTTCTTTGTAGATAACAACTTCTTGCCTACGATTAAATCTTGTAAGTACAACGCTATTGTTATTTCTGACCATGCCCGCTTGATTTCTGAGCTAAAATCAGTATGTCCGACATACTTATCTTGCAGATGGTGTCTTAATCCACTTTTATTAGCAGAGAAGAACTGTACAGAATTTAGCAAATCAATTTTTTTTAGAGACAAAAACATCCTCAGAGGTTTCTGCAGAAACACTCTGGGAAACCCTGAAGGCCTTCTTAAGAGGACAGATTATCTCATATCTTTCCCACAGAAATAAATTAGAAACCAAGAAGGTATCAGAGCTAATCAATGAAATTACTAGAATAGATTAAGAAAATGGCAGGTGTCCAAGTGAGGCACATCATAGGAAAAGGCAGGCTCTACATTCAGAGCTCAACCTCTTAGCAACTAAATAAACTGAACAACTCATACTTAAATCAAGCACACATTTAGAGACTACTATAAGCCCTTATATACTGAGATTAAAGAAGACAAGATGCAATCGAATTCATTTCTGGATGTATTATAGATACCACAAGTAGATACTCTTAGTGCAGAGGAATTGGATAAACCTCTGACACTATCAGGATTACAAGATGCTATAAACTCACTGCAGAGTGGGAAAGCAGCAGGCCCTGATGGCTAACCTGCCGAATTTTATAAGAAATTCTAAACTCAGCTAGCTCCCCTTATATTATCAACATTTATAGAGAAGCGCCTCTGGGTTGGTCAGTGGTTTGATTCACTAGAGATTTTTATTTAAACACCAAATGACATGGCATATGCATTTAATGCAAGTAAATTCTTCCAGACAAGAAGTAAATACCTTTCTTCTTGTGTCAATGAAATTTGTTTCACTAGAAGTCAAACGCCATTTGCTTTGTGATTTTTTTGGGAAGCGAAACACTGAGTGTCACCTTGAATTATATTTTGCATATATATATAAATATATATATATATAAAGGGTCAATTAAACCCTTTTATATATTTTAACACAATAAAACCACCCCTGAACTTGCTTTACCACAATCTAGGAGCACCAATTTAGCAGGGACCTCCTCTGGCTCAAGCTTAAGTAAAGCTGATTCTTCAAGCCACAATGATTCTTAGTGTGGACGTTGTTTTTGAGCACTGTTGTTTTGTTGTGTTTCTTATTAAACTTTTCCCTGTGTCCTTTTTTTTATTTTATCCCTAACAATGCTGTTTGAATTCCTGAGTAACAGATTAATCGATGAACAGATGAACACTGAATCGTTGTTTACTTTAACTTATTTCATATTAGTTGCCCCCCGCGGCTCAACCCACATAGAAGAGAAACAGGACAGTCCCCACTCCTGATGTAACGCTTCTCCCTCCCCTTGGCCCGCAGCCTCTGTCTCAGATTAGCGCAAATATATCACTCCTGCAAGCAAACTATGACTGTTAGCGTGATGAGAGAAGTCACAAAATCAACCGGAATGTTCAAGAAAATAATAGAAAAAAACCCAATCTAAATCCATTAAGTAGTTCTCTCATGAAAAGTGGACAGACAGACAGACGTTGGATTATATATATATATATATAGAGAGAGAGACACTTGCAGCATTGATATTTGTGGGATGCACATTTCTGTGATCCATGGAATTAACTGAACATTTTAAGCATTGTACAGAACAGGACAGGTGAAAAGAAATAATATCGTGAACTATGTACAATATCAACCTTCTATGTTCTGGTTGTTTAACCACCCATACAAAAAGGTCCGGACTCAGACTACGAATGCAATGAATATATATATATATATATATATATATATATATATATATATATATATATATATATATATATATATATATATATATATATATATATAGAGAGAGAGAGAGAGAGAGAGAGAGAGAGAGATTAATTGACCTAAGAGGGTCTAGTATTGATTATTAAATATGATCAAAATCTGAATCTCTAGGTCAGATTGTTCTAAATTACACTAGGCCTTTAAATTGTCTCCATTGATTCTGTCTGACTAACAATAAACAACTGTCACAATTCGCAGGGCATATATGTACAAAGGAAGTGGTATACCAGAGTCATGGTCAGAGTTACTGACATGTTAACATGCCATTCCTATAATAGTGGAATAACAACTATTCAAGGTGTTATTCCCTCTGGATGGAAATGAAACATTCTGAAAGCATTTTGATTGCATTTTATTAAATTATAATCATTGAATACAATAAAGGAGGCCGCCAGGTGCAAGGTTTTATGTTTAAAGATGGCTGTAAAATTCATCAGCTGCAGTTCCAGCTGAAAGTAAAAATTACTAGACTAAATTTTAAAAAAAGCACAGAATCTGCAAAAGCAGCCAGAAATCTTTCCTCATTTAGACACAGAGCAACTGCCATGCATCTAGTGAAAAGTCATTTATTAGTGGAGACTAGTTTTAATACTTTAAAACAACAACATTCACCTTTCTCATTCTTGCCTGCCCCAACAATTAATAGCTGCCCAGAACATGGTTACAAATCTTTAATGGAATGTAGAATGGGACACAAATAGTTTGAAATGGAAATCCTTTAAACAGAGTTATGTAATAGCAGGTGGCACAGTGGTTAGAGGTGCCAACTCATAGCTTCAGGTCCCTGGGTTTAAATTGTGGCTGTATCACAATTTTTATGTTGGTTTTCTGAATTCTCAGTTTTCCTTTTACCTTATAAAGTTGTGTATATTAGGTTAATTGGAAACTCTACATTTGTACAGCATGGGAGAGCATCCTGTGCTAGATGCCATAATGTCCAGAGCTAGTTTGTTGCTTATCGTTGATGCTAGAACAGTTGGCCTCAGGTTCTGCAAGTCCTCTTGAAAAAGCAGGTATGGAAATTGGATGCTAGTTCTAGCATACTGAACATAAAAGTGAAATTAGGATCACACATATTATTTTAGGGCATGTTTTTTTGTTTGAGTGAATTTGTTTGAAAGAGAAATACAGTACACAGAATATAAGACTCCAAAGGATTTGTAAAGAGGATTATTACTTTTGAAATTAAATAGAATACTCACCAATATTGTACGAAGTTTAAATCATTTAACATTTTGCCATATCTTTCTTTTGATGGCTTCACTTGGCAACATTTTGTGATGGTATTTTGTCTTGCTGGTGCCTCCATTTTGTGTCCTGATGATGTGATGGCAGCCGTATTGTTGGTGGCAACAAGGCTATTGCTATCACGTGGTTTCGCCTTATCATCACACATGATGTCGTTTTACTGACTTGTTTATGGCACATTGTGCGTTCCAGTCTGGCTTTGGGATATATTTTTGTGTAGCTTACATATGTTTTTCAAAATAAATCTTTTTTTGAAAGGTGACCTTTTGTTAGATTTGGAAAAAAATACATTTTGCTTTGTATCTTTTGACCAAGAATTTTTCTTGTTGATTTGACCTCAATACCAGATTGTTTCCTAATCTGTGTACCAATTGTGACTCTAATTTTCTGTTTGATCTCTTAGGAAACCCTCTAGCTTTCCCAGTCACAAAATCCACTCTGTGAAAGTAATAAAAGAAATCCTAGATTTCAGTAAAGGCTGAAGCAAAATACTGGCACAAAATGATAATAAGTGACAAAATTGAAATAAATTATTATTAAAAATGATACAATTAACAATGAAAAGACACCCATAACAGCACAAAACATGCTATTAACCCAGATTCTGACATTTATGAATTTGGGTCTACAACCTTTCATGATTTTTCATTATCTCTTTTAAAGCAAATATCAACATTCAGGGTCACTTACAAATCCAGTTTACAATACAAAATGTTGAGCTGCATGGAGTGAAAGGAAGAATTGGGTCTAACGTGGTCTGATAGTGGGCCTGCTGCAATAAAAGTGAAAGGGTATAACTGAGAGTGAGAAAAGGGAGTATAGTGGTGGGTAACATGGAGGAAGTTCTCAAAACAAAGCCCCACTCAAGCACTTAAGGCATATCCATAAAAAAAAAAAATAAATTCTGTAGCGTCATGTGACTGATTAAGAAACATCTATCTAACAAAACACTGATTATGTACAACAAAGTAATCAGAAATAAAAATGTTTTGCTCAATTAATTATTTTTTATGATTTATTTATTATTTTTACCGGACTGGTGTTCTGTACTCATGGTGTCATCAGGCCCATATTAAGTTTTGATTGCTGTGATGCCGCTCTTCGGTAAAGGCATTTCTGTATGCTTATGTGTAAGTGTAATATCGTCTTATTTAGAGTGTGCTATGTGCTCTACTAATGGTTGAAATCTTTTTGTTTGGTGAATGATCATTTTTTTGCAAAACAGTTTTGAACTTTTGCTTTCTGACTCTAATTAATATCTATCGACTGGGTGCCCATCTTCTACCATTAGTTTAAGGAAACTGATTTCTAAAGACGTATGTGTAACAGGTCTTGAACCAGTCTAATAATTCTTTTGGTATTGTTCCATTTTTTTTTTCTCTGCCTCACCCTGGTTAATACCATGAAATATTTTTCCACTCATAATCATTTGTGTCTTCTTCTTAATGTCAGTTACTTACATTTCAAGCTTTTGTTTTGCATTTTTGATAATGACATCCTTTTAACACTATCTTAGAACCTTTATTTACCATAGACACTACAATTGTGTGCATGTTTTTCATGGTCGTGGTCAGATAGTTTACAGTTATTATGTCTGTTACCAGTCATTTAATAAGTTGTATTATCATTCTCTGTGTACTTCAGAAGGCAGTTTCTGGCATCCTAGATTTGACATAAGTTAAACACAATCTACTTCCATGTCCTGTGCAGGAATTTGGTTATCAAGTTCATTAGACTTTTTCTCTATTTCTGAACACTTTTGCCTTACACTCTTAACAATAATGACTCTTTAATATGTGGTTCTTCATGAAACCATTGTTTGACAAATAATCACTTCATTCTTTGAAGTCTTCTTTTCATATAAAATTGGTCTTCAAAAAGGTTCTTAACATGTGGTAAAAAACTGAAATCGTCAGTGTATAATAAGCTACCTAACAGAATACAATCGATCAAGAAAGCCTGAACTCAGCCTGTGTTATTATATATAGCAGGAGTTTGTTTAAATCATAAAACACTTTGATGTTTCACAAATCTGATTATGTTCAATTCATGGTTATTTATGGTGCCTGTTGTAGACCTAAATAAATAAATGTTCTTCCTGGAACCTTCATGTGAATGGTTCTTTTGGGAACCAAAAATGCTTCCCCTATGACCTCGCTCTGAAGAACCAGTTTCTCATCTTTATTTTTTAAAATTGTAGAGTTTTGGTTTGATATTAGTGAATGTTGCTTATCTTGTTACCAAACCTAGCCTGGCTTAGACTTCAGATTCTCTTTGTTTCATTTTTCTTTCACCTTTCCTCTCATCTCCTCCTAGTGATTTGTCCTGTGTTACACAACAGCTAATAAATAACCATTCTGATCTAACCTTAGATGGAACGATCAAAATGGCTAAAAAAAAAACAGAAACTAATGTTTCATTAACTAGGTGGCCGAGAAATGGGTCAATGTTATGAAAATCTATAAACAGACATGGGTCAGAAACTCTTAAATCAAGCAATTGATGGGCTTGAGGGGGTAACAGAAAACTCAAATTAAATAACTGTCTGATATTGTGCTTCATTTAGTATTAAGGTTTCTTTTTTGCATTTCCTTTTTGAACAAGGTTCCATTGAGATTCAAATAAGTTGCTCACATTTTTAAAGAAACCGACGACCCTGATATTGCATCCTGGCACAAGTAAACAAGCAGCCTGCATCCCCAGCAACCTGTAAAGTTGAAAAAAATCAATAAAGACAAAACTCAGCAAGCAAAACTTTATAGAACTTATATAGGCTGGCCAATTCCAATTGCCAAAACACAAGAGATTAACAAAGAAGAAAAGTGAACCAGGACATAGAATGAATATTAATATTACTTCATGAGTCAGGAGCCATGTTAGCTACTCCGAACAACAGAACAATGAAGTAAACAGAAGTGCTATTCTCCTTGACTATATGAAGATGTGTATAGATAAGAGGTGTCAGAGGTTTTTATCTCGAACCCCTTTCTATTATATTGTTCACTGGAGTGATCACAAGATTAAATATTCGCTTATAATATCCAAAATTAGATAATCTGATATGAATCTTGGATTTTTAGAATTATTTGTGTGCATTTTTATAGTACTGTATCAGATTATGAATCTTTATCATTATGTCACCATGCCTACTGCCACCATTTTCTAGTTTCTTCTTTAAATGGCCTCCAAAAGTTTGTGTATTTGATAGATGTCCATATTGTTGTTGGCCAGGATTCCTTTTGCCAGGAACATGGGAGTGTATATCATGTGGGTGTTGCTCATTGCTTTTAGTGTCAATAAAATAAAGTTACTTAAGATGGTGGCACAAACCAGTCTGAATCTTAGCTTTGGTAAATTCAGATTGAAGTAAAAAGAAATTCTTATATGTATTTAGCTTCAGAAGGCAACTTTTAGTTAGTGTTTATTTCCATTGACCTTATGTTCCTGACTATGGCTTTTCATTTTCATTCGAAACATTCTAATTTTTGAAAGTTAAGGATTTACAAGTTCACACCTGTCCATGTACTGCTCTTTCGTATTCTCCTTAAAAAAAAAGTGTCATCTCCTGATGCCTCAAGAAAAAAAAAACTTGCTAATGTCCAGAAAAGTGTGCACACCATTTGTTTGGCAAAAGTTGAGATTTACAAAACACAAACTTGGCGTCAGGACTGGTTTAGCCATTAACTAAAATAAGCACATGCTTAGAGAATGGGAGGGGGCACCACAAAAAGTTTCCATTGACAGATTTATCATGGACCATATGATGCAAAACTACAAATGGTGCAGGTTCCACAAAACCTGAAAAAAATGACATATACAGAATACAATAAAAATTGCAATAATAATAATAATTGTAATAATAATAATAATAAAATAGTTATAATAGAGGCTGGCTGGATATCTCATCTCTACATCTCTACTAAGTATAGAAGCAGATGTGTTACACAAGATTAGTTTTGAGAATCTGATCAAAAATGCAATTAGAAAAAGTAAGAGAAAACTTTTCAAATATAAAAAAGTGGACATATACCAAAATAAAGTAGAAAAAAGTATTTTCCATATACTGTAAGTTTTGTTTCATTTCAAAAAATAAAATTTTATTTTACAGTTTATTATTGTTTATATTTGGGTTTCCTCTGGTGCTCCAGTTTCCTCCCACAGTCCAAAGACATGCAGGTTAGGTGCATTGGCGATTCTAAATTGTCCCTGTTGTGTGCTTGGTGTGTGTGTGTGTGTGTCTGTGTGTGAGAGTGTGTGCGCGTGCCCTGCGGTGGGCTGTTGCCCTCCCCAGGGTTTGTTTCCTGCCTTGCGCCCTGTGTTGGCTGGGATTGGCTCCAGCAGACTCCCGTGACCCTGCAGTTAGGATATAGCAGGTTGGATAATGGATGGATGGATATTTTGAATTACATATATATGGGGGCACCAAAATCTTTTGAGTGCTTAGGGCCTCTAAAGGTCTCAATCTGGCCCTGTTCGGTGTGGAAATTGGCATAAAGTTACAGAAAGTTTCAACTGTCCATAAGTCACATGCAGGCTTTTTTGGTGTTGACATTTTACCTACTCTGGATATTAGAACAATAAAGTGAACAGAAAATTGCATTGCATATTTCAATGATGCATCCGCCCATCCATCCATCTGTCCATCCACAACCCATTCGTGCATCCATCCATTTTCTAAACCTTGTGGTTAAAACCTGTAGCAGAGCAGGTACTGCATATTTTCTGCATGATGATCTCTGTAATGTGGGCTCCAATTCACCCCATAACTCCAAGAGGACTACAGTAGGAGATTGAAAACAGTTTTATAAGTTAGTCATCATCAATAAAGGAAACAAATACTATTAATGATATTTAAATGACAGAAAAAACTGTTTTGAAGTTTGCCCATTTACATATTTTAACTGTGGCCAAATAAGCACTTTCTTATTTTAATATATTAGGAAATGTACAAATAGCATAATATTCAGGAGCGATTTAGTCAACTTATTTGAAAGTTGGAGTATTTTATGCTATTTATTTGCTTTATCCAAGAGACATGTACCACATTTATGTTTTTAAATATTTTGCAACAGGGGTATGTGCGATGTGCGATTTCCTCAGACTGCCACACCACTGTTTGTACATGCAGGCATAAGCCGCAGCCATGTATACAACTGCCTCAATCCCTTGTACTAACTATTGAGGATCAGTTTGCCGACAGCAGTGCCTTTCGGGAATGTAAATGAGAAAAATACTGAAAACAAAATATACAAGTTGAAATAACCTCCCTCCAGCTAAATCTGAAGCACTGAGCTAACCTGTAGTTAGTATTTCTCTATTTGTTTTAACAATTGCCGATGTGCAAGTGAGAACTGGTTTGGACAGGTAAAATCATAGTATACGTTGATCTATCTGTCCTGTAAACCTGGTTTTCCATGGCATGGTCACTGGAGAGAATCCCAGCAAGTAACAAGCACAGGAAACCCCTGCACAGGGAAGACACACATACACACAAACACACATAAAAATCAGGGAATGATTTAGCATAAAGACCTAACCCGCATGTCTTTGGAAAGTAGGAGGAAACTAAAGGAAACCCACATGGACCTCACGTGCAAAGTCCATGCAGAGACCACCTGGGGTACGAGCACCTTACTTTTTAAGACAACAGTCCTATTTGTATGTTATATAGTGAAGCATTTGTTCAGCTCATCATAAAATATTTTGATGACGTGACATTAAATTAAGGCTTTTGCAGAACAATATAACTCTTTCAGCATATTAACTCATTTGGCCTGCCTAGCAGTGAACTAGAATCTACAGAATGTGAAGGAGAAAAGGAATAACTGTTAACAGATGAAGATGCAACTACAATAGGCCACAACTGAGGCACACATGCTTGAAATTGCCCATGACTCAGAGGGAGGCAAAATCCAAACAAAGCCACCCACCCACACGCACACACACGCGCACACACACACACACACACACACATTATAGAATATTTCAACCAAAATGCTACAGCCATTATGCACAGGCAAGCAATCACAATAAAACCGTAAACTTTTTACACAAAAAAAATCTTTAGCAAGTTCACTTTAACCTTTGCTAAATGGGAACTCTGCACAAGTGATTGACCTTTATTGAACTGTAAACTGTAAAGTTTTAAAACAGGACTGGTAAAAGGAACAAGGAATCAAATTATATATATTATATATAAAGTGATTTCCCCTTTCCTTTTAAAAATATCAGAATCAAAACCCTCAAACTATGTTTGAAACCTTAGAAAGCGAGAGTTTCCCTGCCAAGCGACAAAGTTTAAATCTTACCATTTGGTTTTCACTTCTCGACAACAGCAGAGCCAGAGAATGCTGAGCAGCATCCAGATGAAAGCAATTCATGTCGCCAGTCAAACTCACATCACAAATGTTTAATGATGCGAAGATTTGAAAAATAAATTGTAACACTAAAAGCAGCATAGTCTGAAGCAACATTTGGCAGTCAGGTTAAAGAAGTTTTGTATGGTACTCCTCCTAGAATATGTGTAGAATTATAGGATTTAAAATTGTAAAACAGGTATGGTGAATATTTTGACAATTTGAAAATACTGTACATACAAATAAGATCTACACATTCGATACATTTTAAGCAATTTGGTTAGCAGATGTAGTTTATTTGTTTTTTTATGCAACAGCTTTTAAACTTTTTCCTTGATGGAATGATATTAATATAATGTGCAAAGGTTTACAGGTCTTGGATTCTGAGGATTTTGCTGTCGTACACATTAAGTAACTTATATCCTACGATTTTATCGTCTTGTATATAGCCCGACGGCTAGATGCGACAGGCACAATACTCTAGAAAGAAAGAATAGAATAGATAGATAGATAGATAGATAGATAGATAGATAGATCATGGCCAGGATTGTAAGTGTTTTTCTTTTGAAGCTGTCTAGGACAAGTACAGAATTACACATAGGCTTACAACCAGACAGTGTACAGAAGACATTAAGAAGGTGAACAGAATGTCAGGTACACAAGTCAAAAGAGGGTAATACCTAAGCTATATAACACAATACTAAGGCTTCACCTAGACCATTGTTTTGGTATCCAGGTGTAATGATGCAGCTACCCAAAATGGTGAAAGGAGTGAGCAGGCCCACAAATACCATCAGCCAAACCAGGACTTCACTAAGATTAACCCAAAAATAGGACAACCAGGCCCCAAACCTCAAGAAGCAGGATTTTAAGCCTTCAGTGGCCTAAAATGGGAAGTCTAAAGACTAAAAATTAGAAAGAATACACAAAAAATGCCTTTCTGGGGAGAGGATGTGCGTAAACCTCTGGCTTCATCACAGATAATTATTGTAATTGAAGAGATTAATTAAATAAACAAAAATAGAAAGGTAAAATAAGTTATAAGGATCTGTCTAAAAAAGGCAATCGATGGCAAACAAGTCCAATATATTATCTAAAGTTAAAAAACTAGAAACCAAAATTCAGTATACCAGGAAAAATCCGAAGAAAACAATACCCACGATACGAAATGCACAGCACCACAATCAATGAACCTCTATGGGACTACTACCCAGCCTGAAACAAAAAGACTGAGGGTGGTCCCACAGCAGTGACCTAATGATGACCCCAGGTCATAGAAAACAAAGAGCTGTACAAAACCTTTTTCAAAATCTGGTAGGATCTAATCAATAACATTTTAGAATAAGCATTTAAATCGAGGAAGCGGGTTCTCTCCCCTCTTTTACTCTACTTATTCTTTTATTTATTTTTCTCACTATTAAAGTTTTATGCTATTGGCCTAGCTCTCTTTCTCATGGATGGGGGTTGATTTGTTTCAAACCTAGTTTTGTAAAACTTCACTCACTTGTATGGAATGTTATTTGATTTTAATAAATTCAACAAAATGTTACAAAAAGGAAAAAAGAAAACAAAGAGTATAATCAAACTGAATATATACAATATGTCATCAATCAAGGAGTTTATCAATGAAATGAAAGTAGCTGGGGAACTGACCAATATAGTTAAACGTCCTAAAACTATAACTAGGGCTACGTTCACATACCCAATCTGAAGTGACTCAAATTTTTTACCTTAATGTGGTCACTTTCATATGTGGTCCTAGATTGGATACATATGCAGTTCATGGCCATGCGACATACTGTAAACACATGGACTGAGTACTGCCATCATCATCCAGTAACAGCAGCACAGCAAAACAACAATAAAGTAGAGCTGTGACAACAGTCATGGTCCCACCATTGCTGGCTGTTTTCTCATAGACACACATTTCTTGGTGCAGCAGCACCAGCAAAAGCTAGCCATGTGGGTTTATTTTTGCCTTCTCGTCCTGTAAAGCCAATGAGTTCTTTGATGATCTCCTGAACAAAATATGATACATATCCTAGCTAATAGCGCATTCATTTTCTCAGTTTTAATACCATGAATCATCTCACATACAGTATTTGAAGTTTTTTGTTGCTGGTGAAGCAGATTACTCTCCACAAACGTATAAAAGTGTGCGTGTGAGCCATTTCGGAAGATGACTGTGTTCACGTTACAGTTAGATATTGGTAACTTTTACTTATGAAATGAACCATCAACACAGGCAAATCTGATCTGAGCAAAAAAATTTAAGTGAACAAAAGGAGCTGTCAAAATCTGGCTAAAGCAAAATGGGAAAATAATCTTTATAAATGAAAAATTTATTTTGGAAAAACAAAGGAAGCCACAAGGAGCAAAAAACACACAGAAGGAGTTGAGTAGCAAACCAGTACCTAATCAAAAAGAATGGCTGAATAACAGCAAAGGTAAAAAATGCATAATAAAAAAAAATAAACAAAAGCATAAATAATAATTTATAAAAATAGGAAAAAATGCTTAAGCCATGAAATAAATCCTGGCTGAAGCATATCATCAGGGTATAAAAAAGACATAGATGCACTACAGATAGTCCAGGGAGAAGTGACTGAGCTGACTTCATGAGAAAAGACTGAAGGAGTTAAACCTTTTTCAGTTAAAGCAAACAGAGGTTGAAAATGGTGAAATGTTTGAAGTTTATAAAATTACTAGCAAAATACCCGCACTTCGCAGTGGAGAAGTAGTGTGTTAAAGAAGTAATGAAAAAGAAAAGGAAACATTTTGAAAATAACGTAACATGATTGTCAATGTAATTGTTTTGTCACTGTTGTGAGTGATGAGTGTTGCTGTCATATATATACAGTACAGGCCAAAAGTTTGGACACACCTCCTCATTCAATGCGTTTTCTTTATTTTCATGACTAAAGGCATCAAAACTGTGAATGAACACATGTGGAGTTATGTACTTAACAAAAAAAGGTGAAATAACTGAAAACATGTTTTATATTCTAGTTTCTTCAAAATAGCCACCCTTTGCTCTGATTACTGCTTTGCACACTCTAGGCATTCTCTCGATGAGCTTCAACAGGTAGTCACCTGCAATGGTTTTCACTTCACAGGTGTGCCTTATCAGGGTTATTTAGTGGAATTTCTTGCTTTATCAATGGGTTTGGGACCAGCAGTTGTGTTGTGCAGAAGTCAGGTTAGTTGGACGATCATTTATTTTTCAACAGGACAATGACCCCAAACACACCTCCAGGCTGTGTAAGGGCTATTTCACCAAGTAGTTTTGATGCCTTCAGTGAGAATCTACCAATGTAAATGTTCATGAAAGTAAAGAAAACACATTGAATGAGGAGGTGTGTCCAAACTTTTGGCCTGTACTGTATATATATAGACACACACACACATATAAACATATATATATATACATATCCATACATATACACATATACACATATATATATACACACACACATATATACATATATATATATATATACATACATACATATATATACACATATATATATACATATCTACATATACACACATACACACACACACACATACATATATATATATATATATATATATATATATATATATATATATATATATATATATATATATACATATATACAGTCTTTGGGGTGTGAGCAACTGTTGCTGAGGGTGCCAGAATCCATGAATGAAGAAAAATGAAAAACATTATTTGTACAAAATCTTAATTTATTTATCCATTCCTAAATAATTAAATGGGCAGGCTATTTCGTATCAGTGCAATACGCTGCTTGTTAAAACGGATGACTCCCGCTCTTACGTGCAAGTCAGCGTAGATTTTATGAACTATCATATCTGTTCAAGTTCTATTTAAATTTTAAATAGAAGGAATTTTTATTTAGTCGACAGAATATTATTCCGGAATAAATCAACTCAAACCTTAAATAACTTATAATATTTTGCTCTCCATAAAAATATATCCTGTCTAAATTATACAAGATAGAAATAAAGTAAACGTTAAAAGAACAAACATTCAAATTTCTTTACTCTTATGTAATTTTATATAAAAATAAACTTAAATTTTAAATATCCCAAAAGATTTTGCTCTCCATAAAAATATATCCTGTCAAAATTATACAAATTCAAATATGAACATGCTGCATAACAAAACCTGGAAATATAAATAAAATGTGTTCTTTTCAGCAATAACAAATCAAATCATTCAGTTGTCTTTGCTCTTATGTCATTTTATCAGAGCTGGACGCCTGGCATCTTTTTTTGGCAACAAGTTCGTTTATGTTTGGTGTGAGGTTCTGTGTTGTGGAGATTCTCAGGATGGACTGCAGGTGCTCATCAGTGAGGCGACTCCTGTGTGCTGTTTTGTTAGTCTTCATGACTGAGAAGAGCTTCTCACACAGATATGTGCTACCAAACATGCACAAGGTTCGAGCCGCATGTAGACGGAGCTGGAGCATTTGTGCGGGAATGGAGTGAATAAACTGTGCGGCCCTGCAGTATCGTACTTTGCCTTCAGTGTGCCATTACACTGCAGCTCAATCACCTCCATCTGAATCTGCACAGGTGCAGTTTCCACATCGACGGCAAATGGGTTGCGAAACAACTGAAAATAATTTTCAAAAAGTCACCAAAGCGCCGTGCGAACTCAGTGCGCAGTGCGCTCAGTTTATCAGCAAAGTGCGTACTTGGGAACACCGTTGTGCCGATTTGGTTCAAGATTACTTGGCAAAGGGAAAGTGGGGCAAGTTGCACTGGTGCATTTGTGTCTCCCATAAAAGTAGCTTCACTTGAAATCACTTTGTGATTTTGCACGGTAAAACGTCTGCTGAAGTGTCAGATTCTTCTTTAACTCTTCTGCTTTCTGTATCTTGTGCATTGCATTCAGGTCTTTCAGGTTATCTTGATGTTTTGTCTCATAGTGCTGTCTTAGATTAAATTCTGTAATTACAGCCACATTAGCTCCACAAATGAGACACACGGGTTTACCGGCAATGTCAGTAAACATATACTCAGCCTCCCATCGGTTTTTAAAGGCTCTATGTTCAGAATCACCTTTTCTCTTCGGCACCGTGTGGGCTAGCTTCGCAATAACTTGCAGCATCATAAGCTAGACTTGATTAACTCGGTAAGTGTTCGGCAAGGCAGCTGAAGCGCTGCATTATGGGATCTGTAGTTTATCGTGTTACCAGCGCTTCATATCCCCGGGCCATTAATAACAATAATACAGTATATAAAATGATCTCACGGGCCGGATATAATTACACCCCGGGCCAGATGTGGCCCGTGGGACTTGAGTTTGACACATATGGACTAAATAGAACTTGAAAAGAAATATTTTTTCGAATGTGATCGCACAATTCACATCGAGTTGACGCGCACTACAGTACATCGAGCCCGCGTGCTACTGTGGTTTTGCCTGCATGCATTAATAAGTTACTCTCCCCTTGCTCTTACTTTTTTACCGTTCATCTAATGAATACACTGAGTATGGCTTTACCAAAACAATCATTGATCGCGAATAAAGTATCCATTATTCATAAAGCTTCAATTGGTGATCTGTCTTTCTGCGTTAACCGCATATTTTTCATACGTCTCAAACCAAGGGGATGCGAGGCTAAAATGAATCGAGAAGCGCGCGTACATACTCAGTGCATCCCCTCTCGGGAATCGAACCTCAGAAGTCAGCGCTAGAGGCGAAGCCTGTACTATTGTGCCACGGCGTGCGATTTGTCTATTTGAGCGTAGCAGTGTAATTCGGTTTTTGTTCAGCACTCTTTGGAACTGTTGCTTTTTGTCTGCGAACTGCATCAGTTCACGTGAGCCACTGAATATGGTTTTTTATGTCACTCACTCGCTTCTAATTGTTTCGCTGCCTTCTTAATTATATAATGCATGTTTTCTTCAGCGCTTTTTGTAGCTCTTCCTGGTTTTCTACGTAATGCGTGATTACGTGAGAGGCGTGATGATGTCACGCGAAACTCCGCCCCCCACGGCTTTCGAGCTCAACTCCATTACAGTAAATGGAGAAAAATAGCTTCTAGTTATGACCATTATGCGTAGAATTTCGAAATGAAACCTGCCCAACTTTTGTAAGGAAGCTGTAAGGAATGATCCTGCCAAATTTCAGCCTTCTACCTACACGGGAAGTTGAAGAATTAGTGATGAGTCAGTCAGTCAGTCAGTCAGTGAGTCAGTCAGTCAGTGAGGGCTTTGCCTTTTATTAGTATAGATGAATGTAATTTGTACAGTGGATCCTCGCTGTTACTTTAAAGTGAAATCAACAAGAACACAGGGACACAGACAGAAACTAATTAAGAGTAAACATCACAATATTGAATGGTTTGCTTGTTTGGTGGTTTGATCAGCTACTGGAAAGAGATGTATGTGTCTTTGGTGCTGTCTAATGACTCAAGGGTATAGGACACCCAAGAGTGGTAGAGAGAGCTAAGATGTTGTGTTCCTTCAGCAATTGTGAAATTACTCCTGACCCAAGAAGTAGCTATCTATGGGGCCAGGACAGAAGTGTCTAAAGGCCATCTCACAGTCAATCCTTATTTGAAGGTGGAGTTTGGAGAATAATACTAATTTGTGGAGTTGGGAGTAATTAAAGGGCTAGTAGTAGAAGAAACCAGAGTGACACACAGAGGGAGATAACACGGAGAGATTCGTGCTCGAATACAAGATAAAGACTTGGCTTTGTGAAAAAGCAAGTCCAGTGATAGAAGTGTGAATAGAAAGGCCCAGAGCGACTTCAGGAGTTTGTTGTGCTCTTCACTATTACCTTGTATTCGAATTTGCCTGAATTTATATCTTCCTATTATTGTTTTCTTAATATATCTCCAATTTATCAGATAGATAGATAGATAGATAGATAGATAGATAGATAGATAGATAGATAGATAGATAGATAGATAGATAGTGTCACAGACAGCTGGGGTTCTTACCCAGCCAGGATGCCTAAAAGGACCGGAAGGTGGCATAAAAAGCTTCCGGGTCATGAGGGGGCAACTGCCCTGGATAAAAAGAGGACCACGGGAAAGGGACAAAAAGATTTTAACCCATTTGGACCCGTGGCCACCACCAGTGGGCGCCTTAAGCCTCAACAGACCTAGAGAATTGTCACTTCCGCCACACCAGTCAAGATGGCGGATGAACCTGCCAGGGACGCCCAGAGTGCTTCCAGGGCAAAGGGCAGCACTTCCGCCACACCAGGAAGTGTTGCCGGAAGATCGTCACCAGCCTCCTGGGGCACATCCGGACGGGAATAAAAGGCTCCGCCTCCTAACAGTTGATGAGCTAGAGTCGGGAGAGAGAGCAGGACGAAGCTCCCAGGAGGAGATTGGCGGCCAAGGACTGAGGAAGAGAAGGATTATTGGGGTGATTATTGCTTTGTGCATTGTGTGGTGTTTTGGGACTGTGTTTATTAATGATTAATAAACGTGTGAACTTTATAAAGATATGGTTTCCGACTGCTGGTGTCCGGGCAAGTCTCACAATAGATAGATAGATAGGTTTCCTCTATTTGTTTTCAGGACTCTTTTTCCAACATGTTTTTCTTTTCTCAGACAAATTGTGCTGTTCTGAAAAAATGCATTCCTCTCACATTATTCTTACTATGGGTGTTTATATACTTTTTATCCAAACAGAGGGCTTGGTTTCTGTTGCTGTAATTTTTGTTTCCATTGTTAGCATTAGATTCTTGACTTATGAATGACTTAATGATAAAAGCAGAACATTTGGAATACATTTTGAGCAGTAGGATTTTCTATTTATTTTGTTTGTGCCATGACTTTCACCCTCATATTATTTTTGTGAGCCATTCCCCACACAAAACAGAATAGAACCAGAGGAAGGAATTTTAGAAGGTTACAGCCATGAAGTAAAATATTTATTGCAAGTTCTTTTATAAACAAGCTTGCACAAAAAAGGTGTTTTATTCATTAGGTTTTACTTTTTCATTTTTTTCCCTGTATAAGCAGTTTCTTCAGCTCATAAATATCATCCGAGCTCTATTAGAAATACATCTTTATTGCTAATCTGTTATATTAACTTTTTGCTTCCCACCTCAAAGAAGAAAATAAACAGTTCTGATTCCAGTCACAGTGTAAGCTCCAATGTACAACTGGTAATTGTCACCCAACAATTCAGTCGTTGCACTTCATGCTGGGAAAGGAACATGTTTTATTCATTAACTCTTTCATACCCCAGGGAGGCTTTTTTAAACCAGTGCCTGACTTGTTTGAAGCTACAGGAATTCCATTTGATGAAAGTGTAGGTCTGGGAATCTTAAGACCTCGGTGTCAGGTTTCAGATGAACATTTACCTATTGATAGGAGCCCAGCACAGAGCAAAATTAATATTAACAGCAGAAACGTGATTCTGTATATGGTGAGATCAGATACATGGGGATTCAATTGATTACACTATGTTAAAACTAGTTTTAACTATGTTAAAACTTTGAATGGATATTTTTTAATATATTAAAAAATCTCTATAATGCCATTTTATTTTTACTTCATATAGAACATGAACATTGTCCAGTCATCTTTGCAAAACTTAAATTAAAACATAACCATATGCTGTAATACTTGATACTGTGGATTTAATAATTGTGTTGTCTTATGTAGAATTATTTAATCAAACATACTAGCACATATTTTCCCATCAAACATTAATCTCATTGATGTAAACATCTGATTTTGTTCAATTTTGTGCAAACAAGTAAATATCGCAAAGCATTGTTGATTGTCCAGTTATTGTAAATCCGTGCAACATGTTAAAATAACAAAATGTAGTCAGGATTGGATTCTCAAGTTCTGTTTTGCTTAATTTAGAGAATCACAGCCCACTCCAGCAATACACTGAAACTAATGCTCTACTATGACTTCCAACTTCAGTATATCTGCATGCAGACCGCAAGAAAAAAGTATAACAATGAATATCAGCATTTCCCCAAATTTTGATGATTTATCACCCATTAAGTCGGTGGTCTCAAACTTCAGTCCTGGAGGGCCCCAGTGGCTGCAGGTTTTCATTCTAACTTTTTTCTTAACTGGTGACCAGTTTTCGCTGCTAATTAATTTCTTTTTCCTTTCATTTTAATTGACTTGTTTTTTAAGATTTCTTCCTCCAAATTGCTTACTTCCTTTCCTTAAATGGCACCCAAAAAGAAATAAAATGTGAAGTGAGTGAGCCAACAGAAGACCAACTAAGTCAGGGTCTGAAACTCCAACCAGTTTCACTCCAACCAGTTACTTAATTAGGCTCTGATTCTTGTTGTTAATTAAACTCATTCTTTAATTCCATGGCTTGTTGCTGGTTTCATTGTGCAATAGCAGACATTTCCAAAATTGTTAATTTTTCTCTTTTCTAGGTGCACATGTTAACATGTTTTGTGGACCTGAGCAGATCAACATTCCTGAGACCTTCATCTTTCTGTATTTTCAAATATTATATTATGGTTACAGTTTGCTGCTCATGTTTGGGCTTCTTTTTGTATCTTATTATTGTTTGGCAGCTAGTTAAGTAAAAAAAAATCTCAATTAAGGGGTCTGAGTCTTCAAGAGCAGGTCAAGTCAAATGAATTCAAAAGAAGTTAATTGGCAAAAACAGGTTACTAATTAAGAAAAGGGTTAGAATGAAAATCTGCAGCGACTATGGCCCGCCAGGACTGAAGTTTGAGACCCCTGCATTAACTGACGCCTTTCTCAGTAATATGGTTATTAAAGCCCATTGTGGCACTCCCTGTGTGATTTTGGGAATTACAAAAATAAATCATATCGTATTGTATTTTATTGTATCCCTACCATCTGTATGAGCAGTAGATCATAGGATTAGCCCCTGTATATTTATACCCATCTGCGCAGGACAAATGCTCACTTCTCTGCTATAATTTTTAACACCTTATTCCCTTTTCTTTAGAGAATGATGTGGTCTTTATAGTGAACATACAGCCATAACCCAACCTGGAGCAGTGGTTCCGCATATGGCTCTTTAGTATCAGCCAGAATAATTAAGAATCTGTTCCTAAGGTTTTTAAAAGATTAGGAAACTTAAAAGGTCTTAAAGGACAAAGGATGGTGGTGAGGAATTAGAAAATAACAAACTTTCTATGGTTCAATCCAAAAGAATAAGTACTTGCCAGGCAGGGGTTTCTTTATATTAATTAAACTACATCAATCACCAAAGCTAATCCAGAAGCAAAATTCAAAGTCAAAAGCATACAGGAACCAAAACTCTTCTTCCATATAAAAAGTAGGAAGAAGAAAAATTATGACCAAGACATGGTCATGATACAGTATAAGCCAAGTGAAAAAAATCAGTCCTAAATTTTAATACCTAAGCCAAATACAAAGCCAGATTTCAAAGTCAGACGGTCACAGCAAAAGAATGGTTAGTAAAACAACTAAGGGAAGCCCTGCAGAGTCTCTAGTAAACATTCAATTTCGGATGAGCACTAAATTCATAGCACTGACCTTTTAAACCTTCTTGACATTATGCACCACATGCTCCTGGTTGTCTATAGGACTAGAACCCACAGAGGCCTTCAGCATAATAGCTCTCTTATTACAGTTGTTAACTATGCAGCAGATAATGTGCTAAGCTGCAAAAATGGATTCCTCATGCAGCAAAACCCTAGAATGGAAAAAAATGCAGGCAGGAAAACGAAGAAAAAGGTCAAAATAAATTAGAAAGAATCTCAAGTCATACCATGTGTTAACCTGTTTTTCATTGTGTATTTGAGTCCTCAGTCCAGAGTTTGGACATAGCATGTCAATGGCTGCATGATGACATCACATGTCATCCCAATGTATGGTAACATGACTGACAACACATCTAATTACTACAAACAATAAGGTGTGGCCAAAGAAAACTGCATACAACTTGTGCCACCGGCAAAGAAAACAATACAAGGAGTGGAGTTGTAATGATGGAACATAATGTAGGCAATACAAATACAAATAATTAATAAAAAGCTAACAGTTAAACACTCATACAGACCTCATGTCTCCTTAACACATGCTATCATTTTTTCCTTAATCAGTAGCCCCTCTTCCACTGTGGGAAGGGAAACAAGCTCCCTGTTTTCTGTACTGCCTGCCGAGAATAACCCCATGACAAAAAAGAAGTGCAAACATCAAATAAGCTAAATATTTATAACCACCTTAATAGTATGATTGTAGGGACTAGAGACTCTTATTTTGTCTGCCAGGTTAATTGATTTACAGAATATTAAACTTTGCATATATATTTCCAGGCTGAATGAATATAAGGTTTCTGCAGACTCTCAGTCTCTTCCAGACACAATTACAGACATATGAGACATAGGAAATGAACTTCAGACCTTGCACATTAGGGTCGACTTCCATTATTGAGAAGAAAAGCACCCAAAACGTGTTGCAGTAGTGCTTATTCAGCTAATGTCATCACTTACACATGTGCGTCCTTTTAACTTTAACAATCCCTTGGTGCATTCAGCTGCAGAGGAATGCCATAAAAACTGGTTTTGTTTGCTTTACTTTTTACTCTTCACTTACTTAAACTGCCATTGAAACCTATTCCGATATATCATATACTTCCTAAGCTAGTAACTCAATTTATTTGGTGATGTAAGAGATAAAAGTAGAATTAACTCAAGATTAAAATCATAGGTGACTTGTTTTTGCGTAGTATGAATCTCTTAAAGTGGATTTCCTTAGGAACAAAAAAATAATAGCCAATAGTCATATACTTTAGTTCCCAAGAGCAGGTAACTTATTACTTATGATTTAAAAGTCACATGATTAAACCACACATCAGAATATATTTTGAATTATTCCAGGAGTCTATCCATGCATTTCCTATGCTAGCTTTTACCAATCTGGTTCAGGGTCATGGGTTGCCAGTGCTTATTCAAGCAGTGATGCATACATGGCCAAAATTCATCCTGATTAATACATCAAATTGCAGTATGTAGGCAAGTAAAAAGTTGCACTCAACATTCACAGGGGCAGTTCAGACTTTACTGATTGACCTAACAGCATGTCTTTTGATTCAGTGAAGGAAATTGTACTCACGAAAGTACTAAACAGGCATTACCATGCTGTCTGTTTTACAAAATGTAGACATGTTAATTGTGCACAATCAAAAATACCAACCTACCTATTAGACCTGCGTGCATGGCTCTTCTTCCGACTTCCTCACCATCCATACAATTCAGTTCAATTCGGTTTATGTTTGTAAAGCACTCTTCACTGAGCGCTGTACAAATTCACAGGTAAAATACAATCACCATTTTAAGATTAGCTAATTAAGTAATGATTAAATGCTAATCTATTCAGATTGCTTGCCTTTTTAAAGGTGTACAGCGTTAGACAGACTTTCTTTTTCTGATCGTTGCTGAGTTGGTCATTGGCTATCATTCTGGGTCCGAAGTTCTCCCCTTCCTGTGTTTTCTTCAAATATTCTTCCATATGAAAAAGAGAAAGAGAATGACAATTATATTACAGTCAAACAATAGATCTTTTTAATCACAAGAAATGCTTGTACTTGGCTCAGTCACTTCCTATGTAAACTTTACATGTTGTCTCCATGGCTGCTTGTCTTCTGTTTACCTACTTTACTTCATGTTGTGGCCTCACATCCTCGGAATAAAGCGTTTACTCGTCATCTTGGTCACTGTCTGTGTGAGTTTTGCATTATCTCACTGGGATTACTTGGGTTTTGTATGTTGTAAATTTTGTAGATATTCATTTCCTTAACCCTTATAACTGGCTATATTCGGTTCCCAGTGCAATTTACTAGCATGCCGGAGCTGATCAGTCAGTGTCGTTTATTTGTTGAGCAGCCAGCTCATGACCACTGCCAGCCCTGGCAGCACTGCAGCATCACTGTCCCTGGGATTCAGCCACTGCACTAGACGAGCCTGAAAGCATCAGCGTTTACCTCTGTGTGCTTGCGTGCAGCCAGTTCAAGTGGAGTTGGCTCCGTGATTTACTGAATTTCATCACATCAGTTGTACCTTGTATATATAATAATAGATTGTTGCAGCAGTTTTTTTTTATAGTTTTTACAGTTCATTGGCAGTGCGTAAAATGATCAGCATTGCAGTAATTGTGATGCTCTTTGCATCATGTTGTTCTCTTTTGTAATGCCATTTGATGAATTCATTTTTATTCCACTGGCCATCTTGGTTGTAGCTTTATCTGCCATTTTAAATCATGTGAACCCAATCTCGTGATTTGTGATGTCATGGGTGCAGACATATAAAAGATGATGAAGCAGTACTCAAGTTATACTAGCATTGGGGTACAGTTGTTTTGCATTTGTTCTCACTAGTTTTAGTCCTGTGGGTTTTTTTTTTTTGCTTTTTTTAATTTTGCCTAGAGTTTCAGTTTTGTTATTTTCATTATTTTGACTTTTTTGTAAAAACTGCTTGCATTTGTGGCTGTTGTCTTACCAATCCCTTTCCTTTTCCAGTTGCTTTTTCAACTTCCATTTAAGGACAATACTTTTGGTCATTGTTTCTTTTTTTCAAGAGCAGGCCTTCCTTCAGACCTAACATTTCTTGGATCATTGAGTGTTCTCCAACATTCCAAAGACTTGACTTGATCACTTGATGTGTTTCCCTGCTCTGAGAAATTTGCTCTTGGTGATCCCCCTAATCCAGTCTTCAACCTAAACTTCCCCACTTCTTATCTTCCCTGGTATAGCAGTGGGTTATGAATTCCGGGCCTTGGATTACAGAACAACCCTTTCAAGCCAGTGGGCCTAAAGGAGAAGTCCTTTTGATTCAGTGGCAGATTGTCATTTCCATTCCTAAAAAAATGTTAAGCTGCCATTCTAAAGGTTTCTGAGGTCAAACAATTTGGGGGCTTCGTTTATTTATTTTTTATGAGTTTCTGCACGTTTCTTTTTTAATTCTTTCACCACAATGTTATATTGTTTTTGTATATTTGCCGCCATTGTATTTGGGTAGTTGCTGGGCTGTTGATACGCTTAACAATTGGAGGTGCATGTCATGTGACATCACCAACAGGTTGTTATTATGGTCGGCATCACCTATTTCTGAATCGTCTGAATATTCCGATTATTTCAAAGAACATGTTGTGTAACTTATTATATGGATGCAGTCTCTTTGTTTTGGTTCCCTGACTTTAATTGTTGTCTCTTGTCTTGATTTGCACACAGTATTTGACTTCCTGGCTCCTGATCTTCTCACTATGTAATTTTTGGCTCAGATTTCTGCTTTTTTTTGGGCTCTGTATAAAACATCACATTTCCTGCATACTGGCTTCAACCTTAGCTCACTTCATCTCCTGAACCTTATTTCCAAACCTCCTATGACTGTTTCTTCCTGTTCAGTTGATGCACTCTGCATCATTACATCCATTCCTTTTATTACAGTGCGGTATTCCTATCCTCAAACAAGTGGGTTCAGAAAAGCTTTGGGTCGGTGAAAAAGAAAAATTAGACATTTTCTTCATTTTTGTTCTCTGTCTCCATGTTTTAATAATAAAATTGATGATAAAAATTTGAACTTTAAAGAATACACATTACCAATACATAAATTGTCTTAAAATGTTTAGTATGACCTGACATCTACCTACCAATATCACAGACGAAATTTTAAATTGATACCTCCTTAAGTGGTATCTTACATCTGAAATGTTGCTTAGTCCAATTCAGAGTTAAGGGGGTTGGAGCCTATCCTAGAAGCATTTAATGTAAAAGCAAGGACCAGCCCTGGAAAAGGTGTCAGTCCACCTCAGGCACTCTCACCCACATTCCAAAACTGGGCTGATTTGGAGACGCCAACCAATCACCTGCACCAAGGAGAACAATTTATGTAGATAAGGGGAGAACATGTCAACTTCACAGCCACAACACTAATCACTGCACCACCATGCTACTCATGCTAAGAGATGATAAAAATGAATAAATAAAACACCTCAACAAAAATTTTGTTACACATATACGTAGTAATACTGAGCAAATTAAGCCGCCTCACTAGGAAAACCAAATATTGTCTCACCATTTACTGTATATCGGGCTTTCTCCAAGTTGGGACATTTTGGAATTTTGATGCTGAAGTCACTGAATTAGCTCATCAAATGGTCACCCAGCAGTGTTTAAAAATGCAACTACGTTGATGATGTGGCAAAATGTCACTTCCTAAAAAAACTGCTCTTCTGAATTGTCAGATATTTTGTATTTAAAATGTAGAATTTCATTCTTTCAGTGCAATGTTCCTTTAATACAGCAGAGCAAATTCATATATTAAAAGTAAAATGCAACTGTTTTTAAATAAATAAGGAAACTGCCCTTAAGTCAAAAACAGATATAATAAAAAGAGCAGCTCAAACACATTATATGTGCAATGAACGTTAGAGCATAGAGTACAGAGTAATGAGACAATATGTGACAAAATGTTCATTATCCATCAATGCTTTAGTGTGCCCTCCATTGGCTGGCACTAGGTCTGTCACCTTACTTCCAACCCTGTTAAAATGGCTTATAATTATATGTGAATTCTTAAAGAGAAATTAAAAATTTCTCACTCAGTATAACACTAAATCAAAGCCTTTCTGTCACCATTCAGCATCAAAGAGCTTGTGTCTTCTGACATCAGAGAAGAAGCATCTTACTGACTATAACACATGAAACGTTCTATGATCGATCTGTTCAGTTTATAAAAATAAATGGCAAGACACTTTCTGTGTACTTTACCAGCAGGGTTTGCCTCGTGCCTACACTCACGAACGCACTGTGCCAAAAAGCTCTGAGAGAGAAGCCCGGCTGATGAATGATGAATCAGCAGTTCACTCAGGTTAATTAAAATAAGTGGAAACTTGCACGCATGTTTAATGGGTGACTGTACACATTATTATAATACAAGGAATCCGTAATCTCGACAGATCATGTCTGGATGGGGTGCCAGTAAATTGCAAATAAATTATGAATCCATCTATCCATTCATCCATTTTCAAACCAATTCTGTTCAGGGTCATGGGGCGAATCATGAATGAATATACAAAACATAATGTATTACGATGGGGTGTATAAAATGTCAAATTCAATAAAGGTTCACACAAGAAAAATGATATCAAAAAATGTACATTGTCTAATTCCACCAGTTCCCTAAATATATTAAGAAACACTCTTCCCAGTTTTATGAACTATGCAAAATATCTCCCAAGTAATAATTATATCTATTTACTGAAATATATTTAATTTAAGCAATTAATACTTGCTGACAAATACAGAACAAGTAAAGACTAGAGAACATTGCACAATTTAACTGGGGGCTATGCAGTATAAGATAACATCTGTCATTAACATATAAAAGAAATATAATATGTAATAATGTTAAAAAAGTTGTACCTGTGAGGAATAATATCAAGACAAGAATAAAGTTGTACTTGGCAAATAGTATATAAATGTATTTTCCATTTGCAAATAGCAAAAACCTACTTATACAATGTGTAACTGTGACAACAACATTAAAAAAGAAGATTACAAAACTGAACTGAAAAATTAAGGACAGTGTAAAGGATCATCAACATTATTTAATGCTTTCATACTACTGATCATAAAGTTAAAACAATTTAGAAAAATATTACAGTAAGAATTTATATAGTGATTTTGCTAAAAGTTTATATCCAAAGGCTCAGGAGCAAGGCGTGAATGACAATACCATTATTAGACTTTGCTTTGTGTCGCACCTTTCCTAGTAAGGAGTGCCAAAAAGCATTATGCAGTGAATCAAGATTTAACTTCAAATGATCATTCTACAGAATGCTTTATACATCACTCATTAATACAAAGCTAAGTAAAAAAAAAAAGTAGAAGTGATTAATTCAAGCTTTGTATAAGCAAGGAAATCAAGATCAATGTTATCAGTATATTTATTTTGGGTATTATTCATCATGATAGCAATAGCAAAAAGAGCTGCACTAAGAATAAGAAGAAAATATGACCTAACATTCTCAAATCCACTTTGTACAGTTTTGGATTGAGGGTGGTTGCAACATCATCCCCAAGGTAGGAACTTGTCCAAGATGCAATGCCAGTAATCATCAGGCACACTCATGCACACACCACAAAAGGCCATTTTGGAGTGGCTAGTTCACCTAACCTTCACGTCTTTGGGATGTGACAGGAAAGTCCAAGCAAATTTGTGGAAAACATGAAGACTTCACTCTGAAATTGGCTGGGAGTGGGGATCATGTCCAGGATAATGGCTCTATGAGTAATCGGTGCTAACCATTATCGTAACTTTTTCAGAAGGTGCTATCCAAAAAACAACTTAGGTAAACTTTATATAGTGCCAGTAGTGTCAATACTCATCAATCAAAAGAAATGGTATTAGCAAGTTTAATTTCTGTGGTAGAATATTTCATAGACAGGATTGTACAAAAGAAAATGAAAAGAAGGGAAATGAATGTTTTTAATGGAGTTTCCCAAAGAATTTTCAAAGAATGGCATCCTGCATGAAAATAAATAAAGTTCCCCATCCCCTTCTTCCTTCAGTATGTCACCTCTAACTTGAGTGTTATCACACACCTGGTAGGCTTAGATAATGCAGCCTGGGAACATTCCTCACACCGTTGTGTCCAGTTATTTAGATTAACCCAAATGTTTTTATAAGATGTGGTTCTATTGTTCTGCCTGTTTCTCCTTCTCCAAATTTGATTCCATATCCGAAAGATGTGACTCTGTGTGCGTGTCATAACAGGTAAATTTATCTTGGACTGATCTGGGTAAGTAGATGCTGTGTGTCCTGTGATAGATTAATGCCATACACTGTGTTTCTAGATAGATAGATAGATCGTGGCCAGGATTGTAAGTGTTTCTCTTTTGAGGCTGTCTAGGACAGGTACAGAATTACACATAGACTTACAACCAGACAGTGTACAGAAGACATTAAGAAGGTGAACAGAATGTCAGGTATAAGTGAAAAGAGGGTAATATCTAAGCTATATAACACACTAGTAAGGCTTCACATAGACTATTGTTTTGGTATCCAGGTGTAATGATGCAGCAACACCAAATTTGTGAAAGGAGTGAGCAGGCCCACAACTGCCATCAGCCAGACCAGGTCTTCATTGAGATTGACACTAAAATAGGCATTATCCCAGGCAACCAGGCCCCATACCTGAAGAAGCAGGATTTTAAGCCTTCACTGTCCCAAAATGGGAAATTCTAAAGACTAAAAATTAGAAAGAATACACAAAAATTCCTTTCTGGGGAGAGAATGTGCATAAACCTCTGGCTTTAAAAAAGTTTGAGAATGTGGACCTGTTCATTTCAAGTCCTCTCTTCATTTTTGCATAACTTAGTTTGGAAATGAAAACTTATGTATTAAATAAAATGAACAGGTTACCTCTAAAGTGAACTAGGCCTAAAATGTTAACAACTCAAGACCCAATAGAAACACAGCAGTAACATCGTCATGTCAAGTTATTGTCATGTGTATATAATATAATGAAATTCTGTCTTGCATGTCTCCTTAGAAGAGTTGTCCATAGTTCAACACCAACAAAATACATATACACATATATGCAAGTATATACAGTATATATATACATATATATATACCAGGGTGGGCCATTTATATGGATACACCTTTATAAAATGGGAATGGTTGGTGATATTAACTTCCTGTTTGTGGCACATTAGTATATGTGAGGGGGAAAACTTTTCAAGATGGGTGGTGACCATGGTGGCCATTTTGAAGTCGGCCATTTTGGATCCAACTTTTGTTTTTTCAATAAGAAGAGGGTCATGTGACACATCAAACTTATTGGGAATTCCATCCATCCATCCTCTTCCGCTTATCCGAGGTCGGGTCACGGGGGTAGCAGCTTAAGCAGAGAAGCCCAGACTTCCCTCTCCCCGGCCACTTCTTCCAGCTCTTCCGGGAGAATCCCAATGCGTTCCCAGGCCAGCCGGGAGACATAGTCCCTCCAGCGTGTCCTGGGTCTTCCCCGGGGCCTCCTCCCAGTTGGACGTGCCCAGAACACCTCACCAGGGAGGCGTCCAGGAGGCATCCTGATCAGAGGCCGAGCCACCTCATCTGACTCTACTCTGAGCCCCTCCCGGATGACTGAGCTCCTCACCCTATCTTTAAGGGAAAGCCCAGACACCCTGCGGAGGAAACTCATTTCAGCCGCTTGTATTCACAATCTCGTTCTTTCGGTCACTACCCATAGCTCATGACCATAGGTGAGGGTAGGAACGTAGATCGACTGGTAAATTGAGAGCTTTGCCTTACGGCCCAACTTATTGGGAATTTCACAAGAAAAACAATGGTGTGCTTGGTTTTAACGTAACTTTATTCTTTCATGAGTTATTTACAAGTTTCTGACCACTTATAAAATGTGTTCAATGTGCTGCCAATTGTGTTGGATTGTCAATGCAACCCTCTTCTCCCACTCTTCACACACTGATAGCAACACCACAGGAACAAAAGTCCCATTTTAGTAAGGTGTATCCATATAAATGGCCCACCCTATATATATATATATATATATATACCTGTATATATATAGTAATGCTAGACTAGAGCCTGAAAAGAAGCAGAAGTACTAAATACTGTTGTGAATTATATAAGCATACAGCTAGCTTATCCCATTGGGAATAAGAGCAAAAGTACACAAATCATTATTCTTAGGTAAAACAAAAAATTGACTTACAACAAATGTATCATTGTTATTTAAAACTCAACATTGGAAATGTCTTTAATTTATGTTCTTTTTTGCACAACAAATATTAACATTTCTACTTATCTTCAGTAAAAAATAAAAGAAGTCCTGCTTGTACCTGGGCTCAGGCTTCTCTTTGTGCTTCTTAACATTTTGCATAGCCAGCAGCCCTTTAGTATGCACTTTTATTATTTGGATTCTAGTCCACTTAATAGTTAACATATTTTCATTCATTCCCATTCTTGTTAATGATCTGACTCTTTACATGAAGGTCTTGACTAATCTAGCAAAAATGTATATTAAAAATAAAAGATGAAAAGACACATTAAGTTTTAAACAGTTTTACTTTTGGTTTCCTTTTGTTAAATGATTTTCTGTGTATTCAAGTGCCCTCTTGTGGGCAAGCTGAGTTATTCCATTGTGTCATATGGAGAAGGGAATGCCTGCAGTTTTTCCGATGATATAAAGTGCATTCCTAAATGGAACTATAATGCACTGAACCATATCAATTCCATTTTCCATTATTTTCTGGTTATGGTCTTGAAAAACCAGAGCTTATCCCATTAACAATGGGCACCACATATTACAGTAAGCAGCTTGGAATGGATGGCTGTGCACTACACACTAAAGCACACACACTCTGGGTCAGATTTTAAGTTTCAAATCAACCTAACAGCATGTGGCTACAATATGAAAGAAGACATGAATGAACAAAGCAAGGACATGGAAGGATCACACAGAGGTCTTCCCAATTAGGAACTGAGCTATGAGGCAGAAATGCTACCTTTACTACACTAGAATTCTAGAATGGAGTCTGGGAAAAATAAACAGAATGTATTTGCTGTATTTTATTTATTTTGCTTTACCAATGTTCCTTTAGGGTGGCATGGTGGCACAGTGGGTAGCGCTGCTGCCTTGCAGTTAGTAGACCTGGGTTCGCTTCCCGGGTCCTCCCTGCATAGAGTTTGCATGGTCTCCCCGTGTCTGTGTGGCTTTCCTCTGGGTGCTCTGATTTCCTCCCAAAGACATGCAGGTTAGGTGTATTGGTGGTCCTAAATTGTCATGAGTGTGTGACCTGTGGTGGGCTGCCACCCTGCCTGGGGTTTGTTTCCTGCCTTGTGCCCTGGGATTGGCTCCCTGTAACCCTGTAGTTAGTTTATAGTGGGATGGATGAATGTTCCTTTAATAAATTCAGCTTTCTGTTGCAAGAAAGCTTCATGAAATTAACTTGTCCTTAGTGTTCATTTGTTCCTAACTTCAGTTTTATTTTAGCATGTTTTATGTATATTAAATGCAAGATTCACACCACAAAAGAAGTGAGTCATAAATTGCCAGAACTGTGTTTTATAGTGTGTAAATAAAAGAGAATATTTTTCTTATCTTGGTCATTTTGCCTTTATTCTGATTTTATGTAGCATAATATAATTCTTAATAAAAATTAACAAGTGACTAAACAAATAATAGCTTATTAAACAATACAAAAACACAGCCCCTCCCTAAAGTTTCAGGAAGATGGAAAAATTCAAATTTGATATCTTTTAAGTTAGCAATATTCTAACAGTTTTCTACAAATTAAAAATATCAGAATATATGTTACAGTACTAACTAATATGAAGTTTGACTTATTGGGTTTATAGTCAATAAAATGATGTAAGCTTTGTCATGCAGTTTTCATTTTCTAATTTTGTAATGATGTAATTCAAGCTGAGCTGATCCAAACACCCCAAGTGTCTTTTCTTTCACTCTGGGTGTAGATGTTTCTATTACAAATAAATGTATTTTGATATTTCACTATATAAACATTCTGTATTTGGCTGTCAGACTTCCCTCCTGTTATGCCTTTAGAGAGTAGCCCTTTGCTGCTTGTATCCCTTATTTTTAGACCTTCACTTAACAGGTTGTGTTCCTCAAAAACTGGCCATCCAGATATTAAGCTGGATTCTTCTCTATTAGCCAACAATACAATTGAAATCACTTTGATTTGTCTTGTTTTGTTTTCTTTCCTCTGTATTGTTTTCAAAAATCCATATCTCCCTCCCTATCTGCTAATCATTTCATGGTTTAGTAATTGACACATCTCTTTGCAGCATTGAGTAAAATAAGAACTGCATCTCCAACCCTAGTTTTATGCCAATCAGGCTCTGCGTATGACCCATTTCCTCATTAACCAATGCATAAAGCGCACCAATTCTATGAAAACTAGAATTGTGTCCAAACAAGTTCTTTGCAGTTGTCAGGAACTGCACACTGTCACTCTTTCCCATTGACTTTCTTCATTGAACACTCATGACAAATGACATTAAACTAAATAATACAGCTCTTGAAATTGCAAGTTCGTCTTATCCAAATCTTGGGGAGCTCTCAGTTAGAACCAAACCCCCGTTATGTAGTTAGTTTCGAAAATCACCCTAAGAAACTGATGTCCACCGACTGGGAGAAGCAACTTCTAATCCCCTATATTAATAATACAGTAGAACCTAACAGTACACTTTCATTTCTCTTTAAAGCTGGTGAAATGAAAGCCCTCTAAATATATAATGATCCAAATTCACAACTCATTAACATAATTGTATTCCACAAAACGTTGAAGAGCAAGATTCATTTGAATCAGAGATCAAAAATGTGTGTGTGGCACCACAAAAGACGACCAATATATGCGCGGTCTGAAGTGTTGCTACAGAACATACAGTTAGCATGACTATTCAGGAGAAATACATGGGAAACCTCAGCCGAGGTCACAAAGAGACTGCATCTTTTCCATTTAAACACTGCAGGCTTTTAGGAGAAGAAGTATTATTAACACCAGTAACACAACATTTCTCAGACACCCTGTGGCGAATTCCGGTCCTGGAGGGCTGCAATGCTTGCAGGTTTTCATTCTAACCACCTTCTTAATTAGTGACCTGTTTTTACTGCTAATTAACTTCTTTTGCCTTAGTTTTGATTAACTCAGCTCCAGACCCTTTAGTTTTTTCTTTTTCATTAATTAGCAGCTAAATAATAATGTGACACAAAACGACCAAACAGGTGACCAGCTAACCATATTATCTGAACGTAAAGAAAGGTGATGGTCTTGGTAAGATTGATCTCTCAGGTCAATAATCAGAAAAAGAAAATCAACAGTTTGGGAAATGTCTGCTGTGGCAGAATGAGACCAGCAACAAGCCGTGGAATTAAATAACGGGTTGAATTAACAGCCAGAATTAGCTTCTCATCAAGGACCTGGTATAGAAGAGAAAAAGTTCTATATTAGCATAAATAGCCATAAAAAGTAATTAAAAGCTTCTAAAACATTAGATTAAGCATAAATTAGAATTTTAAGCAAATAAGATAGGTCAAGCAAATGGTTAACTAAAAAATCAAGCATATTGCATTTTTTTGTAAAAAAGGAAAATTACCAGTATTAAGAGAGGAAGGATAGAAAAGGACAAGAATGACGCACAAAAACTACCTGAGGACAGGATAAGGAGGAATGAGAACACATGTGTTCAAGGCTAGGAAGCGGAGGAACGATACCACAGAAAAAATGGCTCTGGTAGGCATGTAAGAAACCAGCTGGATTGGTGAATCAGCAAAAAGACAGCAACCGGCTTTTGCTGTGAACAAGGTCACAATGATATAATGCATGAAAGTAAAATTAGTATATTCAGGCACTAGCAAATAAATATAGAAGAATATATTAGAAATTTACTTTAGCGCAGAAATGAAGCCAAATCAAGCATGCCAAGCAAATGATTAAATAAAAGCATATACCATATTTCTTTTTAATTAAAGCTTAGCTTCAGGCCACCATTATAACATAGTTTGAAAGGCTTAGAAAAGGAAATGACACCATAAAAGCCCAAAGAAGGAAAAAGGAAAACATCTGCCCGGCCAAAGACCAACCAGAAATAAGCAAAACAGAAACTAGAGATGAACAATGGACAGTAAGAACAGGTGCAGAATGAGCTAATTGAACGAGGTCAAAGTGATAAGAAATGATATATAAGTTTTGGGTTTTGAACTGTTCTGGGCTCGGCTCAATTTGGCCGTATTGGGTTGAGTCTGTGTTATTATTTGTGTTGTTTTATTGCAATAAAGCTTTAAAACTCAGTTTGCCTATCCTGAGTCCTAATAGCCTTCATTTTCAGGTAAAAAGCCTTCTGGTGACAATTTGTCGCCATGACACTGGTTGGAGTTTGAAGCCCCAATTTAGCTGGTCATCTGTTGGCTCGTTTCACATCTCATTTCTGTTTGGCTGCCATTTAATGAAGAAAAGAATCAAATGAGAGGACTAAATCCTTAGATGAAGTGAAAACGAGATAATTAGTAGTGAAAACTGGTCAATTATTATAATGAAAACCTGCAGCTACTGCGGCCCTCCAGGCTCGGAGTTCAACACCCGTGCCATATAGGGTTGTGGGAGAAGGCAGCACAGCCTACCCTGGCAGTAATGCACATCAACAGATAATTATGGGAAACACTGACAGCTACAAGACATGATGAATAAATTAAACTGAAACAGAACTTATAAATAAATTAAAACATGTCCATAATATTCAAAGTCTGCCACTAGCTCTAATTAACCCAGAAAGTCTAAAGTGAAAAGATATATGACCTTTAATGTAAATAACAGGACATAACAAAAGAACTCCTTGATAAAGTTTAAAAATTAAGTCTAATAAAGTCAAATTAGCTCTAATTAGCACACAGTGATAGAGCCAGAGCTTAAAATAGCAGCCTGACATCCGGATCATACTGAATGTGGGATGTGCGTGGAGTTGTCAGTGTTTGAGGAGTGGAGTTTTGAATATAGATGGAGATAAGGAGTGGTTGGGTTTTTTTTTGGCTTGTGGTGGGGCTCTCCTGGTTATGGTCTCTGTTAAGCTGAAACAAGCACCTTAAAAGAAAGATTTAATAAAGTTAACCATTGGAGCAGTCAAGCCTTGTGTGTCACTCCCTGCTGTAAATTAGGACAAGGAAACTCAGGAACAGGGTTTTACCCCAGAGCATGTTGCTCGGGCCCTGGAGCTTCACACCACTGGACACGAGGAAGGAGAAGCTCCCCTGCATCACCCCAACCATGGTCCGGAGACAGGCAGGAAAGGTAACAACACACACAATGACTAATATGCAGAAGAGGGAAAAAAGATATCTGCTATTGAACATAAGTGAAGTGCATTATCTATCTACGTGAGCAGCCATCAAGTCAAGTGGGAGTTATAGTACAGAGAGAAAGTGACATGCTGTGAAGTAGACAAGATATTATGAAAAATAGACATATGGTTTCTGTCATTTTTAGACTCTAGGTGTGTCTTGATATGTACTCTGTTAGATTGCCTGCTTCACAAGAGGTTGTCACGTAGGAAAAGTTGGTATGGGAGAAGAACCTTCCCTACAACAGATTTAAAACTGATATTTCTATAGTTCTTGGCTTGCAGGGGATTTTTTTTTCACCATTCTTGAATGCAGGGAAAATATTAAGCAATTTCAAATCTCATGAAACACTCTGAACAGGACCTCCAGCCTTCAGCATCTATAGAGTGACTTGGTCTTGATCCTGGTTCTCACTAGAACAATCTCAGCTTTAGTTGGTTCCTTGTTAATAATACCTGAGTTAGGCAATTAGAAGATTACAAGCACGTGTTTTTTACATTATGGTAGGGCTTCTTTTTTGATTTTTACAATTTGGCCTGTGAAATTCCTAACGGATGCACTTATTCTGCTGTGCTTACCATACAGCATTTTCAAGGGCAAAAAAGAGTTCTTTGATCATATAAGCTGGCATCTACATTCACGTCTGCAGCTACATTGTCTTAGAAACCAGTTCTTTCTTGTCAGCTGTTGTGGATCTGTATTGCCAGCTTTTTAGCTTTTATTAGGTGTCTGGGTTGGAAACATTAGACTGACAGTGTCATGAGAAGATTTTGCGGTGTCACTTTTTCTCAGGCTTTTGGATATGCAGCTGTTATAGCGTTGACCAAGGTCATTTGAACTTGTAATGTCTTCAGAAGGTACAATGACATCAAAGCCGTTCAGTCTGAATGCCAATTTGATATTACACATTAAACTGGGTATGAGGTGAAGGTTGAGTATGTGGAACAGCTTTTGGTTTCATGTGGGCTTTCCTTGTAACGATTTTCTTAGTTAGAAAGCAGTTCTTATAATGCAACCTGCTTATCTTTGGCATGCATTTTTTTCCTGTGATTTTTAAATGGCTCTGTGTTTTATATATGTATGAGGGACATTCAAAAAGTTTCCATACTTAAATATTTTTGTTGGAAACAGTGAAGGAGGGAGGAGTAGTAATTGGGCATTAAAAAGTTGGTGCGACGCTGGGAAAATTGCATCGCAAACAAAGGTGACTATTTAGAAAAGTGACTCGTAATTTGTTTTTGAAATTCTTAATAGAGTTTAAAAAAAAGTGCGGAAACTTTTTGAATGTCACTCGTAGATGCTATCTAACCAATACTTGTTTTTAAGAGTTCAAGCAGTATTCTTCATTGTCTTTGGACAGGTACCGCAGTTTCATGAGACCAAAGTATAAATTATCTTACAAACTAGTTACTGAACTGGAATGGAAATGCTGCCATGGATTCTCAGGAGATGACTGCAGTGAAGGACCAGCAGAGGGACAGTCTCATGACACCAAGATCACCACACACCGGCCAAGACCCAAACCACGCCCAGGACTGTCAGGTTCAAAACCAACAATTACGCAGATTGGAGGGGAGGGTAATAATGAAATTATATTATATTATATTATATTATATTATATTATATTATATTATATTATATTATATTATATTATATTATATCATCTGCAATTGACTGGCACCCTGTCCATGGTTTGTTCCTGCCTTGTGCCCTATCCTAGCTGGGAGATGCTCCAGCCGCTCATGACTCTAGTCTGGTTAACGCACGTTAGAAAGTGACATATATTATATTATATTATATTATATTATATTATATTATATTATATTATATTATATTATATTATATTATTATATTATATTAATGGGGGACCAAATAATTAGATTTTAGACTACAGTATATGGAGTCAATGTTAATTTCTATATTGCTAGTCATTTCTGTATAGCTTCTTCTAAATATTAAGTACAAAATCTGAACTACTCCTATTTAAAACAACATCTTGTTCCTCTGATTCTCTGTGTAAAGAAGTACATTCCAGCATTTGTGCAAAATTTACCTTTAACCAGTTGCCATCTGTGCCCTCCCTGCTAGCTTAAGAACTTATTTCAAAGTAACAAGCTGGCATGCATTTTACTATCTCCTTTCCTAATTTAAATACATTTATTAATGTCTCCTTTAAATCTCTCTTTGCATAAATCAAAAGGTTCATCTCCTTAAATATTTATTTCTAGCTCAATTGTTTGAAAATAATGAGGTGGGAATTGAAGGTGAGGTGTGTACAAAATTGTCTTATATACAAAAAGTAAAGGGTTATAAAACACACTGTTATGATTTGGTGATGTTAAAATGTCATGTCCTTAGGGGTCAGTGCTGAGGCAGCTGCTCTTTTTACAATATACATATTAAATCTGGAGAAGAACATGAAGAGCAAGCTTGTTAAGTTTACAGATAAGGCTCAAGGGTACATCAGGGTGCAGTCACACATATACTCACAGTTACATTTCTTTCTTTTGCACATTTTCATACACAGAATATAGTTTTAAAGTGCTTTGCAAGATGGCAAAAAACAGCTAAAGAAAAAAGTTAAATTAGGCAAGAATAATATTAATAAATAATTAACTAAAAATAAATCAATACCAGCTTACATAACAAACATATATTATTTGTGGAAACATCTAATAAATAATATCATATTCTAGGTCTCTAAAGATAAGTATGATGATGACATCAGAGTGCCGAGAAAGCAGAAAAAAAGGAAAAAAAAAAAAGAAAAAAAGTCCAGCTAAGCCAGAGAAAAACCACAATCTGCAGGGATTCTAAGTCCAAATGATCACCCAGCCCCCTATTTATTCTACCTAACATCGATGTTCTTATTTCATTCCTGATTGTTTCTAGCCTTGGTCACTGCAGTACTCCCCTTCAATCGAGCATCATAGGCGACTGCACAGTGCTTTGATCAGGTGGTGGTTGTGCAAAATACCACCACAGGGGAAACTAAAAAAGAAAGCAGAGAATGATTGCAAATCCCTGAAGAATATGACATTTCTATGCATAAATTCTATTGGGAGTGCAACAAAAATATAGCTATAAAAAGGCCAAATAAGTTTAGGGTTGCAAATCAACTTGACAATGTTTTTAGGCTGGAGTTTCAAGGGGGAAGTGAAATATACCCAGAGAAATCACAGTATCTCTGCAAATACGGAATTATAATTCAAAACTGAAATGGTGTAAAATTGCTCTGAGGTGGACTTGCTACTCTTAGCACCACCATGCTGCACTTATATATAACATTCACTTATATAGCTTGTGAAATATCAGTTTGTCACAGGACATAATTACAAATATAACCTCAGTCACTCATACCAGGTTAAAATATAGAGCTAACCAACCTGAAAGTATGAGGGAGCAAACTGCAGCATCTAGGTAAAACAAATTTGGACAGAAGGAGAATGTGCAAGCTTCACAAAGGAATGGGTATTGGCAATTACATTGGACCTTGACTGCTTACCTGCCATAGGGCAGCAGTGCTATCTACTGTATCAGTATATTGTTCTAAAATAAAATGTCTATCTAAACACTCATTTTTTAAGTCTCTTTTCCATTACAACCTCACAGGGAGAAGGAGTCTGGCACATTACAGGACAAATTCACAAAACGTTACTCAAATTGGACAGTGAATATTGCAGCACATGTTTAGGAAAGTGGGTGACAGCCGTGGTACCTGCAAAAATTGCCCTACATATTCAGAACATACAAATTTCACTTTTACGACTCTTGACCATTATACAGAATCTTATTCTTAAACAGCTCTGAGGCATTGGCTTTAATCGTTGCACCTCATTGCCTCCCTCAAATAAAGAAAACCATTTCTCTTTTTTCTGTATACACTTTTTTATGTTATATTATATTATATTATATTATATTATATTATATTATATTATATTATATTATATTATATTATATTAAACTAGCTGTGTAAGCCCAAGCTGTAAAAAGCCTGGGCTCCTAGAAACTATTGAAATCGTCAGAAAAAATATTCAAATGCAGAGTTGGTAGTTTTGTTTTGTGGACATGCTCTTCCCCCTTGTCTATCAGTGGCTAAGCGAGTTTCTTCCTCCTCGGAAGTTTCATTTTGCCGACGTGCTCACCTCGCTTGTATATTAGCGGCTAAGCAAGTTTGTCTCCAATTCATTAACTTGGGACCACCTTTCCGTCTCTTTGAGCTTCATGCTGTAGCCTCGCACTTCTGGGCCACTTTGCACTTCCAAGCCAGACAGACAGACACACACACACACTTCCATGCTTAAACGTTTTTATATTACTAGCTGTGTAAGCCCGTGCTGTAAAAAGCCTGGGGTTCTAGAAACTATTGAAATCGTCAGAAATAAAATTTAAATGTAAAGATGTCAGGTAATTGAAAAGAACAACTCTGGGCATTTCTCTCCTAGGAGGATTTGTTTTGTTGACGAGCTCCCCTTTGTTGTGTGTTAGCGATGGGAGGAAAAGTAAAAGGGATAGTGATTTGCCGTTGTTAGCAGCTAAGCGACTTTGTCTTTTTCTGTGGTTTTGTTTTGCTCACATGCTGTCCCTGCTTGTGTTATTAGCGGCTATGTGAGTTTTCTGTTTCCTCGGAGGTGGAACCCTTACCCCGATTCCACCTCTCACTTCTGGGCCAGACAGACACAGCCACTTCCACACGTAGACAATTATATATAAGATATTATATTATATTACATTATATTATATGTCATTTGATCAGTATCTCTTGTCCCTTTATGTCATCCTCAGTAGGATCTGTTAATACCTATTCTCTAATCATTATTAGTAGCACAGTAATGATAGTCAAATAAAATCTTCACAAACTGCTCATGACTTTTTATTCCTACATTAGCTACAATGTTATTTCTTCTCAATTTCTACATAAGCTTATAATTTATTTTTCATTTAATTTACTAATTTATCTAATTTCAGGAAGAGATGATTCTGATAAAGTGAAGCAGCTGGAAGATAAAATACAGATCCTTACTAAAGATCTTCATAATCTTCAATCCACTTTGCATGGGATGAATGAAAAATTCCAGGAAGAAATTCGTAGAACGCTAACCGTCATCAATGGGAAACAACCTGCTGATGCTCCACAGATGAAAGACACCATACATGATATTCAAACAAGGTTAAATCAACTGGATATACGTATTCAGAAACATGATGTAGATTTGACCCATTTGAACAATCATTCTCAAAATAATGGAGAGAACTGGGGCAACATCATTGATTATTCAGACACGAAAATGAATCAGAAAATGGAAGATATGAGAGGTGAAGTACTAAATGAATTGGAGAGAAAAGTCAAGCAGTCTTGCTCAGCTTGCCAATCCAGTTTGGAGGACATGAAGAGACAACAGACAAAAGACAGAGAAAAAATTAGTAGCTTGGAAAGACTCATCAACTCTTTGGAACAAAGAAGCAGACAATCCGAGTGCTGCACCGAAATGAACCACTTTAAAACTAATATGAAGGACATTGAAAACAGGCTAAATTCTTTGTCAACGGCTTATGATACTTTGAATATCCGTTTTGATAATGAGTTTGATGAATTCAACAAAGACTTGATTCTGAACATTGAAAAGAAAATCAGTGGACGCCTTGACACATTAGAAGGCCAATGTAACAATACGGAAAAAAACACAGAGAAACATTTTCTCTTAGTTCAAAATGACTTGAACGATAAATTTCATAAGGAAATCAATGACCTAAGGTATGAGTTTACTGATAGAATGGATGAGACTGAAGGAAAGCTGTCCAGTATAATGCAAAATGTTGGTGGCTTGAAAGATAAAGTCTCTGAACATGAGGAAACATTAGACAGACTCTTTATTACTACATCTGATATGGAATATCAGCTGGGATCTGCTGTTAATATCTGCTCTTCAATATGTGAGAAAAAAGAGGATTCTTCAAAAATGTCTGACATTGTAAAGAATCTGGAGTGGAAAGTAACAGCTAATGAAGGAGAGATTAAAAATTTTAGAACTGTTTTTAAAGACCTTTCAGTCTCAGGGGATTCACTGAGGAACTCAGTTGTTGATCTTAGTCATGATGTCAGGAAGCTAAAGGCATTCAACGGAGCCAGCGCTGGTGACTTAAATAAGGTGGCTGAAGATGTTCAGAACCTTCAGAATGAATTTGACACTTTAACATCTACTAGTTTTACAATCTGTAATTCTGTGAAAGACCAAATGATCACTCACCAAAACCATACAGAGATTTACATTGATAAATTGTCCTCTGATCTGAATAAATTACGCAATCGTGTAGACTCTGGAGATACCACGTGCGCTCAAGTATGCTCTAATCTACAAGAAGAAGTTGGTAAGTTAAAGGAAGATGTAGAAAAATGCAGCGGACAGTGTAAAATAATTCTGAATAAGCCAAACAGAGGGGAAGAAGGTGAAAGCGATCCCTTGGATGGACACAGTGTCATCAGTGGAACATCCAACGTCAACCTAAAATCGATTCAAGGAGAACTTTCTGAAGTCATCCTGTCCTTCAGCTCAATTAATGATACACTGAAAGGTCTGGAGCATACCGTACAAAAGCATACAAGTGTGATCCATGACTTGGGTACTACTAAGGATAAAATTATTTCTGAAATAGACAAAATCCAGCAGGAGGTGAATGAACATATTGAAGACAGTAAAGGTAGATTTGATCATGTTCATCGGGAGATTCATCGGTTTGGTAGCAACTTTATGGTCGAAATGGGAGACTGTAAACATTCAACTGATGGCCTGGAAAAAAGGATAGCAAAAATGGAGAACCTTTGTGGCAAGCTTGACACAGTGTCAGGAAGCTTAGAAAAAATTAAGGATGGCCTAAACAGGCATGTATCAAGCCTTTGGAACTGTGTCAATGGGTTGAATAAAACAGTTACTACACACAATGCATACTTCGACACTATCCAGAACACACAGCTCCATGGCATTAATCAGAGACTGAACATTCTGAACAGTTCCCTTCTTCATATGTTCTATGAGTTTGAAAATTTCACTCTGCAAGATTTCCAAGGTATGCTGTTTGTTAGAAATGTGTTTTATTTTCTCTTTTTATTATTTAAAAAAAGCCTTACATCTTACATGCAGGAAATTTTCATTAAAATATACAATAGTAATGCACGTTATCTTTCATTTATCTGACCCACATCTTCCAATTCAGAGTCACAGAGAACCAGAGCAACACTTTGAACAAGGCAATGAACCAACAAGACAAGACCCACTCAGACACACATACCCATACTTAATTCTCTTATTACAATGCAATTCAAAATTTAATTTAACCTGACATTCTCTAAGCTGTGGGAGAAAAGCTCCTGTTAATATAGTGTTATCATGCAAAGTCCACACAGACAGAGCCCAGACCTGGAGCTAAGAGGCAGGGGCAACCTCAGTGCGTCTGCTTTATGCCCAAATTCTGATTAGACAGTCTTTATTGTTCAGTTAACACTAGAATTACCAGAGCCTACGAAAAAACACGTAGATCCGTCCCACCTTAAATTGCTTCTCACCTTTCATTCAGTGTCTTTTGTCCTTTAAATGTGTTGCTAAGCAGATAGCAGTCTGCTATCACATCCCCCACCGGCACACAGTTTTCTCAGCTCAAGTCTGTTTACCTGGGTGTCAGTTGTTTGGAGTTGTATAGAGTGAGAAGTCAAGCAAAATCACACCTTTTATAAATACTATATCATTATTTGGACCACATGCATTTCATGTGTTTTCCGTGTCTACAATCTATGTAAACACATTGTTAAAAAAGAAATGTTTTTCATGTTTTAGTAATAATTGACAAAATGTAGACATTAAGTTTATAATGTGTGAAGCCTGAAGCTCAAATATCAAAAAAAACCCTTTCATAAAAGGTACAAATATAACAGAACAAGTGCAATTTTATTCAAAAATATAACTGCAGAAAAAGAACACGTGTTAGGGTGCGATATAGACACGCATTTACTACGACAGCTTCGCTGGCACAACGGTATCAACTGTTGACTTGTTATCAAAACTTAACGGGTTTGATCTCCAACGAGTCCGTTTTGAGAAGTGAGCTGATTTTATTTTTAATATTTTAGAATAAAAACATACATTTGATTTCAGTCTGTAACAGCCGGTGTAAATGTAAGATACTTGTAAAGGTTAGCTTTGTTTTGCGCCACTGAAGCGATCATAGCAAATGCGTGTAAATGTCACACCCAAACACGTATTCTTTTTTTGCAGTTATATTTTTGAATAAAAGCGCACTTGTTCTGTTATATGTGTACCTTTTGTAAAAGGGTTTCTTTGATATTTGGACTTCAGGCTTTACATATTATACACTTCATGTCTACATTTTGTCAATTATTACTAAAACATGAAAAATGTTTCTTTTTTAACGCTGTGTTTACATAGATTGTTGTAGACATGGAACACACATGATATGCATGTGTTCCAAATAACGACATAGTATTTATAAAAGGTGTGATTTTGCTTGACTTCTCACTGTATACAACTCCAAGCAACTGACACGCAGGTAAACAGACTTGAGCTGAGAAAACTGTGCGGGTGGGGGATGTGATAGCAGACTGCTTGCTGCTTGCTGCTTGCTGTTTATCAACACATTTAAAGGACAAAAGATGCTGACAGAGAGGTGAGAAGCGATTTAAGGTGGGATGGATCTACAAGTTTTTTTCGTAGGCTCTGGTAATTCTAGTGTTAAAATGTATATCTTCAACACTATTTCTTTTTCATTTTTCCATGCCCTGAAATACACACTTACAGTGCTGTGAAATAGACATTCTCATACAAATAATCCTACTTTTTATTTATGTTTTTGCTAAAGAAAAGAAAAGCACATAAAGTATGTCAAATGAAGTGTTCATCACTAACTATAAATATAACATTAACTTAAACAGTTATTAGGAAAGGTATTTATTTTTACCCTAAAACTATATGCTTGTCCAAAAAATATACATTATCCTTTTAGATTGCACAAATTGAAAGTTTTGTTGAAAGATTTAAATTTGTGGACCTATCGCATTGACAACTGTTAACATTTTTTGAACTTGGTCTTTCCATCACAATTTCTGTTGTGGAGCTGAAACATATTAGAGCATTAGTGGCAGCATACCAGGAACCATCTGTGTCAGTCTTTCATGGACACACCCTAACTCATAGCAGGCAAATTTAGAGTCACCAGTTAACCATGACATCTTTGAGATATGGGAGGAAAGCGAGGTAACAACACTGGCATAGAGAAGGTGTGAAAAATTGACACCAAAGACACCCTGTTAACTGAACTACCGATGATGTGGTATAAAACTGTGTCACTATGGTGTCTTCACAATGAAAAACAATTGTTGTTGACTGCAATTCATCAACATCTAAGCCACAACTTTGGATTTCCTCTCAAATCTGTACAAATCTTTCAAAAGTCGAATATCGTAATATACCATATTAAAGAAGTTCAGTGTACCATATTAAAGAAGTTCACATATATCCTTTTTGTAAAGTTAACACAAGATTTGCTTTCTTTATATATTTATTGTGTACTCTTTCAACTTCTGGGCAAGCAACACAAGCTCTCTGAGTGCTAGTGAACCCCACTATATCTAGTGTCTCTCTCGCTCTTTCTCTCTCTTGGTAGGTCAATATTCAATAATCCCTTAATAAACCTGACTAATGTAAAATGTTTTATGGTTTACAAATATTTTTTGAATAAAACCAATTGTTCATTATTATGCAGGTCTACCTGGCCCACCTGGACCTCAAGGTGAGAGAGGTCTGCAGGGGCCAATGGGCCCAACTGGTCCTCAGGGTCCCCCTGGTAAAGATGGAACCCCAGGCAAGCAAGGGCCACCAGGACAAATGGGTCCCCCAGGTAAAGGATTACTTTTCAATTGCATATTTTAAAAAGTCCTTGATAAAACTCATTAGTTTAAAACAGTGTAAAAAATATATTTTCAATGTTCTTAAAGGGCTTTGCCTACTGCAAAGGGGTTTTAAAGATATGATTGGTTGTATTATCCACACAGGATGTAAGTGGCTAGAACAGCATATAAATTATGTCTTATGTACACATGCATATGTATACACACACATGTTTATTTATATATATATTTATAGCTAGAGAAAGGGAGAAAATGAGTCACGTATCTTAAAATAGTTTTTTATTCCTAAGCTTTCAACAACCTACCTTTTTTTTCCTAAGAGGAAAATGATTTGACATACAGGAATCAAAGACAATATACAACTGATAAAGGGTGGGGATGGAGAGGGAGGTTGTAAAAGGGTGGGGGGTGGATTAGTAAGGTGGGGTTCGGAAGATGTTGGTCATAAAGTCTTTTTTATTATTTAGATGTTCTTCTTTTTAAGCCTGCATATGCTGGGTTCAATTCCAAGTGTGTGTTAATGGCGTTTTCATTAGAGAGCCACAATTCAGCCAGCTCTCTGGCAGTCTTGGTATTGACCCTCAAATTTACTTTCACAGTGTCCCAGTTAAATGTGTGTCCAGTGGAGCTTATATGTGCATAAATCAGAGACCTGCGTGTTTCCTTCTGTCGGCATTGCAGTGTTGCTGTATACGTGTTGCAAATCTTTTAGATGTTTGTCCCAGGTATACCACTGAGTATGCATTGCATGGAATGCTGTAAACTCTGTTTCTTGTCTCTGTGGTTGACTTTTTGCTTTTGGCATTGTAAAGGACAGTCCATAAAGTGTTTGCCTGTTTTTACGCTATCTTGATCTCAGATCTGGACAGGATGCATGCTGTACTTTCTGACACGCCACAATGATAGGAGAGGGTATGGTATGTGTGGTGGGGGACTGAGTTGGAAACAACTGTTTGCGGAGGTCTGCGGTGTCTCCTATATAGGCATTGTTTAATAAATGTCTTGGAGTAGCTGTTTGATGTGAATAGACATAAAAGATAATGTCTTTGATTCTTTTTTTGTGTCCATTGTGTTACAATGGGTATTAATCCTTTTGAGCAAAGTCCTGACGCAACTCCTTTTACGTGATGAAGGGTGGTTGCTGGAAAAGTGCAGTATTTTTTCAGTGTAACAATCCTTGCAATAAACACTTGTAATTAAACTGTCATGATTACCTCTTTCAACAGAAATGTCAAGGAAACTGATATGTCCGTTTGTTTCTTTTTCTGTCGTGAATTGGATGTGGTTGATGTGGTTGTAAAATTAATTCAGCTGGTTACTTTTTAATATGACAAATGTGTCATCGATGCAGCGTATCCAGAGTTTAAGTCTGAACTGAGTTAGCGCCATACTTTCAGATCACTGCATAACCATTTCAAAGTCCTGATAAAGGAGATCCTATTGGCATGCCTTCTTTCCGTCTATAGTATTTTCCATTAACTCTTTCAGGGCCGATGTCAACTTTTGTCGAAATTCAGGGGTAGAGGACGGTAATCGGCTGTAAACTGCAATCAAAACTTGCCCTTACATTTTAGTTCAACTCTCTTTGCTTGAAGGCATAGCTTTGTTGATTTGACCTCGATTCCCTGCACGTGCATGAGAATTGAAGAGCAAACAGCCTCTAAAATGGCTTTGACATCTGGCAACACTAAAGCAAATGTGCAAAGAAAAATTCTCCATGGATGTTTTACGTATTATCACTGACTCCGAGTTTGATGCAAGTGATCCGGAGATGGATATCAAAAACGAAAGTGAGATACCAGCATCAGCCTATCAGTCCCCAACTGATCGTGGTGCTGAACATGTTCGTGTAGCTGATACACCTACAGCAGTGTTCCCCTATTAGGACCACCACTTAAGATGATAAGAGGTACAAACCATATTGCGTCGCACCACAACTTCTGTGCGAAGACAGAGAGGTAGCCAGCCTGCTGTGCATTCCTGCTGACCACTACTGCCAGAGATGCCAAACAGACACCAACAGCAGCCACAGCACGTAGCAACAGATGTTTTATGTTTATTTATGTGTGAAACCAGTGCAATGTGTGCTTTTCAGAAAACTAAGTTTTTTGGAAAAACTATTAAGCCCTCAAAGAGTTAAATAGCAAGTGGGTATTAGATGCATTATGTCCTTAGTGGTCAGCTTCATTTGTGTCATTATGGTGAGGTTGTTATTTAGTATTGTCAGTAAAGTCTCTGTGTCCAGATGGATTGGGATTGTAGTATATGACGACATGACATCAAAGAGACCACAATGTCATCATCAGCAATGGATACCATCACAGCGCTATTAACAGAATAATCTGAGTCATATGTTAAATGTTTGTGTATATATATATATGTGTGTATGAAATAAAAATAACAATGAAAGATTTATTACTGTTTCCAAGACACTTCTATCTTCTTGATGGAAGATAAAAGTATGAACTGTTCACACAGAATGAATAAAAAAATTTGCCAGCTACATGAAACACGCCAACCACTATTTTGAAGATTGGAACGCTGTGAACACAATTTATTTTATTTTATATTTATTGCTAGCTTTTGTTGGTTGCAGCATCAGTACAGGAAGACAGACAGCCAAGAGACTGCAATCTCTGAAGCTCCACCACCACGGCTCTCACTCCTGAAACCCCATTATTCTTCTCAATAAAGCAAACAAATTGCTTTTCTTTGGGTTGCAATGTATTGGTACTCCTAAACTTCAGTTCTTGGTTCAAAAATGGCCATAACAGAAGAGCTTCCTCAATAAACAAATACTGAATACAATATAAATTCTGAGATATGGAATGAGGGAAATGGGAAAAAAAGTATGTTTAAGTCAAGCATGCAATGAAAAAAGTAAATTGATATAAGTAAATAAAATACTTGTTTTCCTTCATTTAATTTTATGTTTTTTGTTTTGTTTTTTATTTCAGGCCTGAGAGGTGAACAGGGTATGTCTTTTTAATCATATACAGTATTACTAACCAAATTAATTGCGGAAAGCTTGACATTCTAACCAGTGGGGGTGTCTGAGTATATAATGTATAACTGACTTGAACACTGGCACTGATATTTTTGAAGCATTTATCAGTATTAATTAATATAAATCATGTTACTGTTTAAATAGTAACTTACTAAAAACTACAATTGATTTCTTTGTTACATATGTATCTTTTTTCTTGGCTAGGTCCTCGTGGAACAAATGCAGATATTCCCAAAGTGGCATTTTCAGCAGCTTTACAAAATGACCAAATGGCTACTGGCACAGTCATTTTTGATAAAGTCCTAGTAAATGATGGAAACTTTTATGACGATTCTACTGGTAGGTGTTTTTTTTTTATTTATAGAAACTGGTGAATGGAGAAACAGTTGTATTTTTGGACTTTACCCACCAGTCTTTAAGCTCGCTTTGCCAACAATTATGCATGGTATCTTTCTTTAGTTAACACCTCCCCAAAGTGCTTAATAAGTGTGGAACTTAAATACTGAATAAGTGTATATATATACATATATATATATATACAGTGATCCCTCGCTATATCTCACTTCGACTTTCGCGGCTTCACTCCATCGGATTTTAAATGTAAGCATATCTAAATATATATCACGGATTTTTCGCTGGTTCGTGGATTTCTGCGGACACTGTGTCTTTTAATTTATGGTACATGCTTCCTCAGTTTGTTTGCCCAGCTTATTTCATACAAGGGACGCTATTGGCGGATGGCTTAGAAGCTACCCAATCAGAGCATGTATTACATATTAACTAAAACTCCTCAATGATATAAGATATGCTTCCCGCACGGTGCTTGATTGTTTGCTTTTCTCTCTCTCTCACTCTCTCTACCTGACGGAGGGGCTGTGAGCAGAGGGGCTGTTTGCACAGAGGCTGTTTGCCTAGAGGATACGGACGCTCCTCTAAAAAATGCTGCTTTATCGCGGTGCTTCGGCATACTTAAAAGCCCAAAAGCACATATTGATTTTTTGATTGTTTGCTTTTCTCTCGCGCTCTCTTTCTCTCTCTCTGACATTCTCTACTTCTGACACGCATTCTTTGAAGAGGAAGATATGTTTGCATTCTTTTAATTGTGAGAAAGAACTGTCATCTCTGTCTTGTCATGGAGTACAGTTTAAACATTTGACTAATGGGTGTTATTTCATGTCTAGAAGGCTCTAATAATGTTAACAGTATGGGAGAGTTTATAAGGGCTGTGAACTTGGACCCGGACACAGACAGACGGACATCATATTGTCACCACACAGTTTATTTACAACTATTATGTACAAGATTTACGTGCACTACAAACCCCAGTGCCTCTTGCACCGATTCCCCCAATGTCCAGGCCACACAGTCCTGTGCCTCTTTTCCTCCTGGCCGCCTCCAGTCCTCACTCCAGCTCCGTCCTCTTCCACCCGACTTCCACTGCTGACTGGAGGGAGGCGGCCCCTTTTATAGGAACCCGGATGGGCTCCAGCTGCTTCCCGGCAATCTCCCGCGGACACACCCCCGTGTGGCGGAAGTCCGGGTGTCCCCTGTCATCTTCCCCCCGGCACTTCCGCCACACCAGGGATAATAAGGCACTGGGGCGCCGCCTGGCAGTGGCCACGGGCCCCTACAGGGCTGGGCACTTCCTGGTGTGGCGGAAGTGCCGATATATCGGCATCCCGGATAATAAGGCACTGGGGCGCCGCCTGGCAGTGGCCACGGGCCCCTACAGGGCTGGGCTTCCAAGCCCTCTACCCGAGGCCTCCAGTATAACCAGGACGGATGCCCCCTCTCGGTCTGGAGGAGGCATAAGCCCTCCTCTGGTCCTCCTCCCAAAGCAAGACGGTTCGGCGTCTGTATCGATTTCAGGCTGGGCTCCAGCCCGGCCGAGGGATCTCACACAGGATATATCGGCATCGGACTCTATGGCGCCGGGCCGTATGATGGATCAGATCCTACGTCCTCACTCTGTATGCTGGGGCCACGGGTCCCTACAGGGCTGGGCTTAACCCTAAGAAATGTAAACAAGTCCCTCATTTTAGGCTATTCCGAGGCCATCCAACATAACCAGGACGGCTGCTCCTCTACAGAACTTACTAGAGGCAGAAAAACCGGTCTGTGGACAGAAAATTGCTAACGGAGGCACAAGCACCTCGCTCTCGTCCTCCTGAAGCGAAATTACTTCCGGCCGGGCTCCAGCCCCAGCCGGGGACCACAGGGCTTAAACTATATAAAAATAGCCATACAAACATATGGTTTCTACTGGGAAAACCACAAACCCTGAAACACTGACTACACATTGGATTTTCATCAAGGAGGGATTACTGTTATATATATATATATATATATATATGACAATAATATATATATATATATTGTCACAGGCGGCTGGGAGTGGAGCCCAGCCGGGACGCCCAGGAGGACCGGAGGAGGGCTTGTACCTCCTCCAGACTGCAAGGGGGCAACCGCCCTGGTTGTATTGGGGGCTCAACCCTGTAGGGGCATGTGGCCACTGCCAGGCAGCGCCCCGGTGCCTGAAGAAACCTGGAGCCCAGCACTTCCGCCACACCAGGAAGTGCTGGGGGGAAGAAGACAGGGGACACCCGGAGGGCTTCCAGGTGCGCAGCCGGCACTTCCGCCACACTGGGGCGCGTCTGCGGAGGAATGCCGGGAAACAGCTGGAGCTTATCCGGTTCCTATATAAGGGCCGCCTCCCTTCATTCAGTAGCGGAAGTCGGGTGGAAGAAGGACGGAACTGGAGAGAGGACTGGAGGCGGCCAGGAGAAAGGCATTTTGACTGTGAGGCCTGGACTTTGGGGGATCGATGCTGGAGGCACTGGGAAGTGCACTGAACTGGAAATATAATAAATGGGTGTGTTGGGTGAGAAATCGTTGTCCATCTGTCTGTGTCCGGATCAAGGTTCACAATATATATATATTTAGTATATACTTATACATATATATATATACTGGTTAGCTGGGCACAGGAATGTTACATAATGTGACCTGTAACTGGAATTACTGAGCCCCAAAACCCTAGACACAAATACACACAGTCAGTGAATTCATTTTTATTAAAAATGATCTTGTTTCCACAACCACAACAATACAATCCTTCCTTCCTTTAATCCCTCTTTTACTCCTCCAGGAGAGTATTGTCTTCTTCTTCCCAACTCCAACTCCAGGAGCCATGTGGAGGACTCTCTTTTAACTCTGAACCCAGGAATACTTCCAGTGCTTATTCAACTGCCTCCAGGTAGCACTTCCGGGTCAGGCAGGACTGTAATAGTTCTTGTATCGTCATTATCTGGCAGCTCCCCCTGTCATCCCCCACAGGACCTGACAGGGCAGGACCATGGAACCACAACTCCCATGCTGCCCTGCAGGTGTCCATAATAGGGCTCACCAGATAGGATGCTGCCCCCAATGTACAGGGGGATGCTCTGCCCATAGCAGGCAGTCAACCACTGTGCTGTTCATTTCCCAGTTACCAAGTCCATCCTGGATGTCACTCAGTGGCTGTTAGGATGCCAGATCTGCTGTAGCTGCTGTAATGTCGTTCCACATTCAGATCCTGGTATGGAATAGAAATATTCTCATTCCCTCCCTGAAATTCTTTATTGAGGCTTCCTGGCCAGGTAAGGGAGTGGGGTCCACACTGGCTGGGTTGCCGATTCGTCCCTCACTTGTAGGCACTAGTGTTTAGGAAAGCAATTTGTGAGAAACTGAATTTTCACTTTACAAAAATTGGTGAAATAAAGCTGTATTTATAATTTGCATTGACATTACAGAGTAAAGCTCAAAGGTAAGTATAGACTCTATTGTAGTTCCCTTTAAAGAGGGCTAATGCTGCATATTTGCAATGAAGATCTTTATCAGTCATTCATCAGTTTATATCATCTGTCTTTTGTCACTTTTCAGGGAAATTTCTGTGTAATATACAATGTTATATACAACGTTATCTCAGCCAAAATGCTGTGCTGGAAGTCCTTAACTAACCAACAAGTCATTACATTCAGTTTTCAAATGGTGTGGGTGCACACACATAAAACATGACAGACAGATATGAAAGACACTATACAGTATAATAGATATGTGCTACTTTACTTTGTCTCCCCCAAAAACAAAGCTCATTGGGCTGACTGGCCTGTTTTCACCACGTTTCTAATGTTCTAATGTTGTTCTAGTGAGTTTTTTGCTTTTCAATTGCAAAATTTGCCTGTGAAATTAATCTTAGTAACAGTTTTGCAACACTGCGCATATCAAAACGTACCTATTTTGCAAATCACTAGTAGGAACAAAGTGAATCACAATACAGACGTTTCATCCACTAGGCCACATCATCTTAGATCATCCACCTGTAAGATTGTGGAACCGTTGGTTTGATTTTGATCAGACCTCATTAAGACATTACAGTGGTTTCCTCCGGCTATCTCTCTGAAGCCCACTTTCTAGAGGCAAAGCTGTCACTGAAATGTTTCCACAACACCAATGCTCCTCCACACCTCTGTCAGCCTTGCTGTGGCCTGCTGTCAGTTTCTCTGGCCTGAAACACACTATTTATTTTTTATGTGCACTTTTGCCTACACTCCTGGTAACGCTCACTGTTGTATACACCCCCACACGCATCAAGATGGTGCAATGTTGGACAAGAGGGCATCTGTCTCTTTAACACTTAATCACTATATTATGATATATACACATTTGCAGTGAGCTGAATAAGCTGACTCAAATAGCACTCTCATACTATATTTGATTATGACATTGACATTTAACAGCACCACATTTTATTTCTAAATCATTCAGATACCACCTTTACTTAATGTTTACCACAAATCAGCTAGATGTGCTAAAATATCAAAAAAACATTACCAAGAGAAATTGATTCATTAAATCAACAGCTAATTTTACAAAGGAGTTATGTATTTGAATATTCTTTCCAAAAGCATATACAGCAACCAAAGGAGTCACAGGCACCAAGGATAGTTCAGTGACATAGTCTATTTAATCTCTCTCAGTCCTTCCTCGATCTTGGCCGAGTATCTCACAGGTCTGAATGGTGCAGGCAAATCATAATGACTCTCTCCGAATCTCAATGCTGCACTGCGCAAGATGCTTGTATACACCCCTTTTAACACTAGAATTACCAGAGCCTACGAAAAAAACCCGTAGACCGTCCCACCTTAAAACGCTTCGCACCTCTTCATCAGCATCTTTTGTCCTTTAAATGTGTTGATAAGCAGCAAACAGCAAGCAGCCTGCTATCACATCCCCCACCCGCACAGTTTTCTCAGCTCAGGTCTGTTTACCTGCGTGTCAGTTGCTTAGAGTTGTGTAGAGTCAGAAGTCAAGCAAAATCACACCTTTTATAAATACTATATCATTATTTGGAACACATGCATTTTATGTGTTTTCCGTGTCTACAACGATCTATGGAAACACATCGTTAAAACAGAAACTTTTTCATGTTTTAGTAATAATTGACAAAATGTAGAAATGAAGTGTATAATGTGTGAAGCCTGAATTCCAAATATCAAAGAAGCCCTTTCACAAAAGGTACCAACTTAACAGAACAAATTCGCTTCCATTCAAAAATATAACTGCAGAAAAACAACCCGCGTTAGGATGCGACATTGACAAGCAGTTGCTACGACAGCTTCGGTGCTGCAACGGTATCAACTATTGACAGGTAATCAAAGCTTCACGGGTTCGATCCCAGACAAGTCCATTTTGAGAAGTGAGCTGCTTGTATTCATACTATTTTAGAATAAAAACATACATTATGTGAAAACAGCAGTGTCAAATGCGGAGGGGGGGGGAGGGTGTGGTGTTGGGATTATGAACGCAGCTGAGAGAATAAAACTGAATAAAAAAAAAACAAAGCTAACCTTTACAAGTATCATACATTTACACCGGCTGTTACAAACTGTAATCAAATGTATGTTTTTATTCTAAAATAGTAAGAATACGAGCAGCTCACTTCTCAAAACGGACTTGTCCGGGTTCGAACCCGTGAAGCTTTGATTACCAGTCGACAGTTGATACCGTTGTGCCACTGAAGCTGTCATAGCAACTGCGTGTCAATGTCGCACCCTAACGTGGGTTATTTTTCTGCAGTTATATTTCTGAAGGGAAGCGCATTTGTTCTGTTATATTTGTACCTTTTTTGAAAGTGTTTCTTTGATATTTGGAATTCAGACTTCACACATTATACACTTCATATTTACATTTTGTCAGTTATTATTAAAGCATGAAAAATGATTCTGTTTTAACAATGTGTTTACATAGATGGTTGTAGACAAGGAACACACATGAAATGCAAGTGTTCCAAATAACGATATAGTATTTATAAAAGGTGTCATTTTGCTTGACTTCTCACTCTATATAACTCTAAGCAACTGACACGCAGGTAAACAGACTTGAGCTGAGAAAACTGTGCGGGTGGGGGATGTGATCGCAGGCTGCTTGCTGTTTGCTGCTTATCAACACATTTAAAGGACGAAGCGTTTTAAAGTGGGACGGATCTACGAGTTTTTTCATAGGCTCTGGTAATTCTAGTGTTAAAAAGGTTTACAATTAAAGTATCATATGTGTTTACCCTAGGTATTTTTTGTGAAAATGATGTTTACATTAGTTAAAATATTATTTACATTGATGAAGAATCAATAGTCCTTTATCTTTTCCATAATGTTGCTCCCTTCCATATGGCTAACTTATTATCTGTTCATCCCAAGGACAGTGTGGCTGAGTCCCTCTTTAGTAAGTCCATCAGGTAAACAAATGCGTGCTTTTGAGTCTTGGAGCCTGCAGTCTTTTCAAGTGCTTTTGCTTCTTGTATATCTCATGTTTTATGTAAAGCAGCAAAGCCATATAGTTTATTTTTTTGCACTACATCACCCAATGTACATTTGCTCTCATAATGTGAACATTAGAAGGGGCATGGTTTTATATATAATCTTGTGCAGAAGGCAAATAAGGAAGCAGAGGACCAAAAAACAGTCGGGATGCCATACTGTTTACTACTAATGTCCATAAAAATGAGTAAAAATGAGCATGCTGTGGCCCAACAGAAAATTGGTGCAAAATCTACTTCTTAAGTGTCAACGGCTTCTCTAAACTCTCAGCTCCATTGAGCAGGTCCAGGTCTGAGAGCTCACTCATGCAGGACATTGTTGCTCTGAATGAGACACCATCTTATGAGAGTCCAGAAGGAAATGTAGCTTAGTTGACCAGAGTCATGACTGAGGTGCCCTACTAGAGCTAAGAGATGGTATTAGCGCTGGCACTCCCTCTTGTCCCGGTGGGTTATTATGTACCTTTTTCGAAGCTGGAAGGGGTTCCTCAGATGCTCATGCATGACACTTGTTAACTTCAAAAAACATCACTTTCCTGTACATACAGAAGTCGTCTCCACTCAACATTTTACTTGTAAAGTGAACAATCTCTAACAAAAAGAAATACTTATAAAATATATTTCAAAAAATTCCGCTGCTAGATCTGTGAATATATTTTAAAATATTTTATAATACTTCCAAGATGAATATATTACAATATCTTGCATTATACTAAAATGTACTGTCACAAAAACAATCACCAGACATTAAAAAGGTTTGGGGCAGCCACCCATATAATAAACCCTGGCTGCAAATGGGTCTGAGATATTTACAGGTTTGAGTCCAAAACAGAACTCATTTTATGGTGAAAATATGGCGGCTTTAAAGGCCAGTGCAGGAAGTGAAATCATTGGGAACAGAAGTGACGTCATCAATAGTGCCGGGACTGGAAGTGACGTCATCAATGGCGCCGGAACCTAGTGAGATTTCCCATGGATGGTCTGCAGGGAATTGAGAGAGAAAGTTAGTGCAGCTCGCCACCCCCTGGTCTGGCGTGGTACTACTATTATTCAGGCCCTTTAGCTGTCTCCTAATCACACATGTGTGACAGTACATTTTTGTAATTTCTGTATACTGCAATAAATTTTTTAAAATATAAAAAGTACTTGTCAGTATATTGAAAAATACTAGGAATAATATACCGTAAGATACTTTTTAGAAAGCAATATATTTTAAATATACTGCAAGTTTTAGTTCTAATACACTGTACAATATATTTTAGTTTTTATTTTAAGATACATGTCATTTTTGGTATATTTTAAAATATATATTAACATGGAATTGAAAATATTATATATAGATATCTTCCAGGTGTTTCTTGTATTGAGACATGTTCTAAACCAAATGACACTGTGGCAACACAAATTACAAAAAAATAGAAACATTAAGTAGTAATATTGTAAATTGATGCCTATGAATTCTTCCTGCTTAAACTGCCTTTAGTGAGTTGTAAGGAGTGCAAAATAAATTGGAGTCAGCAGGAAGACTGTGTTCAACTCTTACACAAGTAAAAAGATAAGACATGAATGATTTTTCTTCAGTCTCGACACATAAAGTCTATTGCTTGTGTTTTTCATGATATAATTGCAAATGTTTTTTTTACAGTATATTAAGGAAAATGTACTTATATATCTGATATAATCTTAAAAATATATGTTTGAGGTTCATTTTCAGTATGTTAGATTATATTGAAATTTACATCAACATATTTTTTGATTTTATTCTAGTATATTTCATTTTTGTAAGGGTTTGCAGATTGTCTAAGCTTTGTGCCAGTACTTTAGTCACAAGTCACCAAACAAATATCTTAAATAACAACAAAAGCCCTCCTTGTTTCTCGTGACTCTTTTATGTTGGTGTACTCCCCATAATACATATGCTCACCAAACAGCTGCATTAACCATCAGTGTCACTTGCCACCCCTTATATGAGGTATGAACTTAAAGCAACCTTGTAAATGTTGAGATATTTTGCAGTTCAATGGCACTCAGGGAGTAGGGGAACGCAAGGAAAATCTACAATAATAATTAATGTTCTACCTATCCTGAAGTTTTAAACATTGAACAATACTAAATGTTAGCATTATTTAGTGATATGTTTTCCATCCATCCATCCATCCATCCCCTTCCACTTATCTGAGATCGGGTCCCGTGGGCAGCAGACTTCCTGCTCCCCGGCCACTTCTACTAGCTCTTCCGAAGTAATCCCGAGGCGTTCCCAGGCCCGCCGAGAGACACAGTCCCTCAAGCGTGTCCTGGGTCTTCCCCAGGGCCTCCTCCCGGTTAGACATGCCCGGAACACTCCACCAGGGAGGCGTCCAGGAGGCATGCCCGATCCACCTCATCTGAATCCACTCGATGCGGAGGAGCAGTGGCTCTACTCTGAGCTCCTCCCGGATAACTGAGCTTCTCACCCTATCTTTAAGGGAAAGCCCAGGCACTCTGCGGAGGAAACTAATTTCAGCCGCTTGTATTTGCAATCTTGTTCTTTCGGTCACTACCCACAGCTCATGACCATAGGTGAGGGTAGGAACGTAGATCGACCGGTAAATTGAGAGCTTTGCCTTACGGCTCAGCTCCTTTTTTGCCACAACAGACCGATGCAGAGCCCGCATCACGGCAGGCGCTGCACCAAACTCCCGCTCCATTCTTCCCTCACTCGTGAACAAGACCTCGAGATACTTGAACTCCTCCACTTGGGGCAGGATCTCGCTCCCAACCCTGAGAGGGCACTCCACCCTCTTCCTGCTGAGGACTATGGTCTTCGATTTGGAGGTGCTGATTCCCATCCCTGCAGCTTCACACTTGGCTGCGAACCAATACAGTGAGAGCTGAAGATCACAGCCTGATGAAGTAAATGGGACAACATCATCTGCAAAAAGCAGTGACCCAATCCTGAGCCCACAAAACTGGACCCCCTCAACGCCCTGGCTGCGCCTAGAAATTCTGTCCATAAAAGTTATGAAATAGAATCAGTTACAAAGGGCAGCCCTGGAGGAGTCCAACTCTCACCGGAAACAGGTTCGACTTACTGCCGGCAATGCGGACCAAGCTCTGACACTGGTTGTGCAGGGACCAAACAGCCCTTATCAGGGGATCTGGTACCCCATATTCTTGGAGCATCCCCCACAGGATTCACTGAGGGACACGGTCGAAGGCAAAACACATGTAGAGTGGATGGGCAAATTCACATGCACCTTCCAGGACCCTGATAAGGGTGTAGAGCTGGTCCACTGTTCCGCGACTTTTCCAGGGAGGCTGAGGAGTGTGATCCCTCTGTAGTTGGAATACACCCTCTGGTCCCCTTTCTTAAAGAGAGGGACCACCACCCCGGTCTGCCAATTCAGAGGCACTGTCCCTGATGTCCATGCAATGTTGCAGAGGCATGTCAACCAATACAGTCCTACAACATCCAGAGCCTTGAGGAACTCTAGGTGTATTTCATCCACCCCCTGGGGCCCTGCCACCAAGTAGTTCTTTGACCACCTCGGTGACCTCAGTCCCAGAGATGGGAGAGCCCACCTCCAAGTCCCCAGGCTCTGTTTCCTCATTGGAAGGCATGTTAGGGGGGTACTCCCCCAACCGACCCACAACGTCCCGAGTCGAGGTCAGCAGCACACCATCCCCACCATACACAGTGTTGACACTGAACCACTTTCCCCTTTATAGACGCCGGAAGTCGTTCTCCATGGCTTCCCCAAACTCCTCCCACACCCGAGTTTTTGCCTGAGCAACCACTGAAGCCGCATTATGCTTGGCCTGCTGGTACCTATTAGCTGCCTCTGGAGTTCCACAGGACAAAAAGGTCCTGTAGGACTCCTTCTTCAGCTTGACAACATCCCTCACCGCCGGTGTCCACCAATGGGTTTGGGGATTGCCGCCATGACAGGCACCGACCAACTTACGGCCACAGCTCCGGTCAGCTGCCTCAAAAATAGAGGCACGGAACATGGCCCCCATTCGGGCTCAATGTCCCCCGCCTCCCTCAGGACGTGGTCAAAGTTCTGCCGGAGGTGGGAGTTATAGCTATTTCTGACAGGGGACTCTGCCAGATGTTCCCAGCAGATCCTCACAATACGTTTGCGCCTACCAGGCCTGACCGGCATCCTCCCCCACCATCGAAGCCAACTCACAACCAGGTGGTGATCAGTTGACAGCTCCGCCCCTCTCTTCACCCGAGTGTCCAGGACATGTGGCTGCAAGTTCAATGACACAACCACAAGTCAGTCATCAAACTGAGGCCTAGGGTGTCCTGGTGCCAGGTGCACATATGGACACCCCTATGCTTGAACATGGTGTTTGTTATGGACAATCTGTGACGAGCACAGAAGTCCAATAACAAAACACCGTTCGGGTTCAGATCAGAGGGGGTCCATTCCTCCCAATCATGCCCTTCCAGGTCTCACTGTCATTGCCCAAGTGAACATTGAAGTCTCCCAGCAGAATGAGGGAGTCCCCAGAAGGTGTGCCCTGTAGCACCCCCTCCAGGGACTCCAAAAAGGGAGAGTACTCCAGACTGCTGTTCTGTGCATACGCGCAAACAACAGTTAGGACCTGTCCCCCCACCCGAAGGTAAAGGGAGGCTACCTTCTCGTCTACTGGAGTGAACCCCAAAGAACAGGCTCCAAGTTGGGGGGCAATAAGTGTGCCCACACCTGCTCAGCGCTTCTCACCAGGGGCAACTCCAGAGTGGTAGAGAGTCCAGCCCCCTCAAGGAGATTGGTTCCAGAGTCCACGCTGTGCGTCGAGGTGAGCCCAACTATATCTAGCCGGAACCTCTCAACCTTGTGCACTAGCTCAGGCTCCTTCCCCTTCAGAGAGGTGACATTCCACGTGCCAAGAGCCAACTTCTGTAGCTGAGGACCGGACCGCCAAGGTCCCCGCCTTCGGCCACCACCCAACTTACACTGCACCCAACCTCCTTGGCCCCTCCTACAGGTGGTGAGCCCATGGGAAGGGAGACCCACGTTGCCTCTTCAGGCTGTGCCTGGCCGAGCCCCATCAAGCCCCACCTCCAGGCCTGGCTCCAGAGGGGGGCCCCGGTGACCCACGTCCAGGCGAGGGAAAATGCCATCCAAAGTTTTTATTCTTCAGGGTAGGTTAACTGAACCGCTCTTTGTCTTGTCCCTCACCCAAGACCAGTTTGCCTTGGGTGACCCTACCAGGGACAAAAAGCCCCAGACAACAGAGCTCCTAGGATCATTGGGACACGCAAACCCCACCACCATGATAAGGTGGCGGCTCGAGGAGGAGGATATGTTTTCAATAAGATGTATATTGTTGGGTCACCTTAGAGGTGTCAGGAAGATACGAGAAAGAGAGAGGGAGAGGGACAACCAGAGAATGAACTGACATTAGTCATACTGAAGGTGGTTCTGTGCTGCTGAGGATCACTCTAATGTAAGGTGATCTAATCCTCTCTATGACACACTACTGTACTATTAAGTAGTTTTAGCCAAAAAAAAAACATTAAATAGAAATATGTAAAGAAATGAGCCCGGGCTTCTTCATATGTATGGCAGTACATTTTTATAATGCCTCACAGAAATTGCTGTCTTATTATTGTCCAAAAATAAGTTTTTCTTATGTTTTGTAATTATTGTGTGTGTTTCAAGAGGGTTGCTGCTGTTGTTTTTTATAATATTTCTGTAATTGTATTTTGGTAAAAGCTACATTTCCTTTTGGGGCAAATAAACTTCTCTCTACAATAATAATAATAATTTTTATTATTTACATTTATATAGCGCTTTTATTACTACTCAAAGCACTTCAAGTGGGGAGCCACTAATGTGTAGCATCCACCTGAATGATGTAACGGCAGCCATTTTTACACCACAACTCTCACCAGACATTAGCTGTTAGGTGGTGAAGTGGTGAGAGAGATAGCCAATTAGAGATAGGGGATGATTAGGGGGTCAGAATGACTAGGCTGTGATGGGCAATTTGGCCTGAACATTGGGATACACTCTACTCTTTATGAAGGATGCCCAGGGATCTTTTATGACCACAGCGATTCAGGACCTCAGTTTTACAACTCATTTGAAGGACAGCACCATTTTTACAGCACAATGTCTCCATCACTGCACAGAAGCATTGGGGTCCACATTCAGAACATCTCTTCCAGCAGCAACACAAGTTTTCTTAGATGGTCTCCCATCCATGTACTGGCTGGGCCCTGAACATGCTTAGCTTCAGGTGGATGACCTGTTCTGATGTGCATGTGGTCTATCTATCTATCTATCTATCTATCTATCTGTCTATCTATCTATCTATCTATCTATCTATCTATCTATCTATCTATCTATCTATCTATCTATGTGCCCATATAAATAATTGCTTTTGTCCTTAACACAATCACAATTTGATTTTATCATTTCAGGAATATTCACTGCACCTGTAAGTGGACGTTACTTCTTCAGTGCCATTCTGACAGGCTTCAATAACGAGAAGATTGAAGCAGTGCTGTCTAAATCCAACTTTGGAATCGCAAGAGTGGATTCTGGTGGATTTCAGATCGAAGGACTTGAAAACAAACCCATAGCTGAAAACAAACAAACACCTGGCTCACTGGCTGTCTTCAACATCATCTTGCATTTGAACGAAGGAGAAACAGTCTGCATTGACCTAGTCATGGGCAAACTGGCATTCTCTGATGAGCCGCTTACAATTTTCAGTGGGGTCCTGTTATATCAAGATGAGTAGTGCTGCTCAGTACTGCTGGAAAGACGGCTTTTGTTGTTGTTTCAGTTGATATCTAATAAAATAATAAACACAGGATGATAATGGGCTAGTGGAGCATGCCATATCATAAAGCAGATACAATTCTGAAAATAAGCTGTGGAATAGCTGACACTGAGACATGCCTTCATCTTACCTGATTGTCCTACTGGCTCTAGTGGATTTTAATTCTTCTGAACAATTTTTCCATTTGACTTTTTGTAATTTTGTATGATGAAGTTTCAAAAACGAAAAAATGCATTGCTGTAAAGAAGGTTGAAAAGTTCATATTTTTACTTCCAAGCTTTTAGGTAATTAAAACGAAAGTGTATATTATTTAACAAAGAATTTCACTGCCAACTCCTGGTCCTCTAGTAATTTTTCTTGTTTTTTCTTTCTTGTTTTAGAATAGCAAATGTAAACATTTAGAAACAGGCCATGCCAACCACTAATAAAAATAGCGGTATCTATTTTTTGTTGCTCACCAGGCAAAAGGGGTCACACATAAACTTCATCATGTTAAAGCAAAAACAAGGCAGACATTTTTATGTTCCAATTCTTTTGATGTTACAGAGCTTTAAATGTTGTGTCTGAATTGTTTTGTGGCCTTTGTGTTCATTTTTGTCAGGTTAGACTGTAAACTAAACACTTTGAGGATACGTTTGAGAAATATTTGTTATTTAATCATGCATGCTTTCACGCTTGTAAAATGGAGAAAATGTTACTTTACGTTTACAGCTGTTGCTATTAAAGTATTGGGCTGCCTACAAAGCCATTATTAAGGGTTCTGTTTACTGTGAAAACCTGAAGGTTTCTCTGGTAGCCATATAAAAAGCAAATTTGGCAACATTTAAATGACTTGACAGAGAACTGAATTGTAGATAGAAGTGGGGTCTGGCTGTTACAGTTGTGACTGAAGGTGACAATATAATGAAATAGTACATGTCTGAATGGGGAAAACTGAACAATTTGCTTAACTATAAATTTAAGTCTTATTTATATTCTTTAAATACTTTCCCTCAAAAAGGAGTTGCAGTATGGGCGTTCTCCTGTACTGCTAAAATATTGGACCTTGGTGAGGGCATTATATTAATAACCAAAGAACACTGAACCCGCCACTCATGGATGCATGAAACACTTTTACTGGAGTCTATGCTTACAATATAGCATATAGTTGAAGGACCATAGGAACACTGGAGAGCATCTGTTTAAAAATGAGTCCTTCAAGAGGACAATTCCATTTGCAAAGTCCTTTTTCCATTTGCCAGCCTTTTGTGTATCTTCCTTTTATGCATAGAATTGCTTTGAGAACATGGTCCTGCGGCCAGGTTATAGCCAATATCTCCTTTTGTACTCTCTTTTAAGCAATATTAAGATTTTCTAAGCTACTAAGATAATTCAAATCTCAAGAAAGGTCCACTTTTTTAAAATAGAATAATAATAATAATATTAAATATGTCCCACATCTCTTCAATGAACCTTACTAACACCTATATATGATTTTATAATACAAGTGTAGAATGTGAAACAAAGAATACTCTTCATTCTTTACTTAAGTTGGTAACACTTCAGTTTAGATATTGCAAAAATGCATCTATTACTCATTTACTCTTATGTAGCAAGACCTTGACAAAGTCTTCTTTTGGTCTTCATGACACTTACGAAACATCAGCATATTGGTTATTCATCTCTGTGGAACGTGACATAAGGACATGACGGTAAAATTACTTGATAATATGGAGGATTCACAGGTCTTATACCAAATATGTAATATGAAGAGAAATGTGTCTCAGTTAAGCCACCTCAGACCAGCCAAGTGAAGTTTTGTTATTAGGTCACATTGCAGAGATGAATAAACACTTTACTGATGCTTTGTAAGAGTTATAAAGACCCAAGGAAGTGCACGTTAAAGTCTTGTTACAATATGGGGAATGAGAAATAGACGCATCTTTGCAGTGCCCAAACTAAAGTGTTACCATTAAGTCTAACCAGATGCACCGAGCAGATGAACACTATTATATAAATAAGTAAAGGTCTGTTTAAAGTTAAATGTATAACTAACTTTAAAGAAGGATGAGTTTATAATAATGGAAGTATGAATTGTTCTAACATCTACAGAAACTGATAAAATCATCCATCCATTTCCTAAACTGAGTATCTGCTGGAAATGCTGGAGCTGAGAGGTGCTATCTCATTACACGTGTCATGATTTTCTCATTACTATTATTTTTTGGTTATGTTCTGTCCTTTTTGATTCCGTTTGCGTAATATTCTTTGCTTTCTGTTATGGTATATTTATTCTATCGCTATGACAGTGACATTACCACACCACCATTTTTAATTGTGATATTATCACAAAAGACACCAGATTATGCTCAGTTTCATTGGCCATATTACATATAGCAACAGAATCCATTGCTACAAAGTGTCTGCTACCATTATTTTGCCTGATGTCATTGTAGGACCAGTATTTAAGATGGTGGCGCAGTATGTTCACTATCTACTTTTATCTATATTTCATAAAAAAAAAAGCAATTTAATGAGGGAAACGACTTTTTGCTTTTGTTTTTGGCTAAGATTTTTAACACACCATTTTTGAACTGCCTCCAGATTTTTGTTCCTTCTAATTTTGACCTTTTGCTTTCTAAATGCTATTCTTTCCCTAGTCTCCCTTTGTCAGTTCTATTTCCTGGCACATTATTTTCTTTCTTTCTTTCTTTCTTTCTTTGGCTTTGAGCTCCTCAGAACACGGGACTTTTACTCCGATACCTACATTTTGGTGTATTTTATTATGTGCATATTCTATCACTCGGTAGTTTTAGGAATAAGAGTCTTCAGACGTTTCAAGTCTTCTGAAAACTGTATGCACCACACTTTATCATATGATATGCTGTATTATACAAGAATAGACTACGTTTGTAAAATAAAAAGGCGCCAACCATTTATTGACATTTAAAAGGACAATGGATGGGTGTCCACGGCTAACAAGAACCTAGAAAAATGGGTTTCCGCAAATTTTGATACTTATGCAAACATTTACTAAGCAAACATTTTTTCAGAACAAACATACTCTTGTTAAATATGTAGTCTTTCAAAAGTGTCAACATTAAGACTGCATTTCTTGATTACTTATCGAGTATGTTTTATAAAGGGGCACTGGTATAATTTAAAAACACTTTAATATAACATTATGGTAGGATTGCATATCATTCCACTTGTGCTTACGATATTGACTTAACTCTCTTCTGTATCATGTTAAAATTTATATTAATTGTGATCATTTGTGAACTTTCAAGTAACATGACACTGTAGTGTAGATGGAAAAAGAATAGCAGTCCAACCCCTGATTTGACACAACAATTGAAATCAATCATTTAGACGAATTTTAAAAATCCATATAGAACTACTCAGGTAATAATTTAACATAAGAAATATTTCTGATTAAATTACAATAAGCCACAATATTTTAAAATCAGAAATATTTCTAATAAAAATCCACTAAGCCACATTCCTCTCTAATTCTTTATTGTGTTATAATGAATCTTTTAGCAATATAACCCTAAAGGTTCAGCACTGCATATCATCTGAATTTCAATAAAGTGACTTGTATTGTTTGTTTAAATACTAAAGAATTTCACTGTAGAACTGTGTAACGATGAATTCAAATCTTAAAAAGATACTATGTCAGAAATAATAAGGTATGTGACTTTAAAAAAAAATTTTGCTTGCATTACGCACTGACATAATTTTAGAAAATACTTTATGAACAGCATTAATTGGCGCGTAACTCTTAAAAATATTCAATTATTAAGCGCAAACAGATACACAAAGAAGCATTTTTATAGCACAACATATCAAATCAGGGGTATACATTTTCAATACCCGTGCCTTTCTATGTGTGTCTGTGCTCACTTGTGCACTGTATGCTATTCAGGGATATTCAAATATAGCAGGTTGATTTTAAAATGAAGAATTGTATTTTCAGTGACTTAGCTTGGTAATATTACCTGTTTTCCCAGTATCAAAGCTTTTATTATTTAGTCTAAGGTGCATATCTGCAGACTCTATATACTACACTGTACAGTAAGACTTCACTTTTCCCTAAATGGTCTTGTATATTAGTTCAGAGGCAGCATTGCAAGGGAGTATTAACTGTTTATTTAACTCATTTGCAAATGTTAGATGTAGCACAATTAAAGCAGAATTCTTAGAATTTTCTGCATTTACAGTATGTTAGACATTAGGAAGTTGTAAACTGTTTCCAAGTAACTCTGTTAGCAGCCACCATTCAAATAAATTTGTATCTCTAACAGAGCTCAGAGGCTTTTTCATTGATGTACTTATTAAATCTGACTATGTGAAAACAGAAATGTGTCTTGAGATTGTACAGGTTTTCTAAGTCTGTGACAATTTTTGTTGTAAGTGTATGGATTCCTTTTTTATTTTGCATCCAAAAAATGTATATTGAAGTGGAAACACTCCATAAAAACGTATCTTAAAACTTGAAGACCAAATAAAAGCTTTCCAATTATTCATCTTGTTGTAACCTGCTGTATGCAAATATCTTTTTCTCCTGTTCCTATTCTCTCAGTAGATGGAATAATGGTATGGACTGCTTCCTTTGTACAGTGAAATGGTTGCATCTTCACTATTCTTTTGTAAAAGATTTGAAAGTCTTTGCAGGTAATAAGACTAGGGGGCTCTGCCCCCTGTTCACCAACCCCTGAGCCGGAACTACGAGTTAGCCATTTTGCGGATCTGCCAGTCGTTGTATGGGCATGCAGATGAACAATTTAAACAGATTGCTATTTTCATGGAAATTGTTTCATAGGCGTAATAGACCTAACTATTTTATATTACAGCGAGTAATTAACCATAGTTAAATATAGTAAAACGTTAAAAATTGAAAGAAAATTATGTTTCATGTTGCGTTAAAGGTATTTGTTGCGTTATACAATTTTGTTCTGTTTGTCTTTGAAATTAACACACAAATACTTATTAAACTTACACTTTTACTGTAAAACTTCAGTAAAAACAATTTTTGGATTAACTTTTCATCAATATCACATTCAATTTTGATTATGTGTTTGGACTTACAATGCAACGTATAACTGCCCGTGAGTGAATATCATTTTTTTCTCTCTAATAAATTAACCGACTTTTTCAAATGTTTGTTCCTGTGATTTGTTAATTGTCATAGCAAAAGCTATTGATAACGGGAAACTGTAAAAACTTTAATACGAATGGCATATCAAGATCTCTTTTGGTGTGTAATGTTATCCGCAGAAGATGTACTAGATTATCTTTCATGTCACCTGTTAAAAATTTACATGTAATTGTTGTGTAACCGATCGATAATTTTCATGTTAATTCGTTTGACTTCATCGTTTCTCAGTGCTAGGATTGCCCGTATTTCTTCTGTTGATAACCCTTCAGGATGAAATTCATCAATAAGATTTGGACATAACAAGTCTTCTTTTATTGGGATCTTAAAGTGAGGAAAATGTAAAAATTTATAAGAGCTGAAAGTGCAGGAACTGTGTCTGCCAAAAGGATTTACACAAATGATAGGTGAGTGGTCTGTGGGTGTGGTTGTAAATGGTTGAGAGGAGAGTGGGACTTGAGAAAATCTCTTGGCAAAAGTCTTGTCTCATCTCAAGATTTTCTTTTATAACAGAGAAATGTCCAAAATGAATTTGTTTCCAAACATAGGCACTTCTCTATTTCTTTATGAAATGTTGCCATTTGAGATGTTTTGTTCCCCTAAAGAATTTAACATTTAACTGAGGAATTAGTAATCCCTATCTTAACTTTTTGTCAGTTTTTTTCCCTATTTAAACGTTGAACTGATGTGACAACAACAGTGCAGCTCAAAGTCCTTAACAAATAACAATACCATACCTTTTTTAAAGCCTGCTCAGTCCTAAGTAGGGTTGCAGGGCAAATAAAAATAAAATAAAATAGAAAGGAACACATTGTAATGGATACATTGGCAAAAGTCAGTGTCCTATTTGAAAATATATGCTATGGTAAAAGAACCAGAAAGAAAAAACCTCCAGCCATTACAAATACAGTAATGGAAAAAATAACCACAAGGTGAAATGAATGTCTGAGATTATGAATCATGAGGACAGGCATTTCAAAATTAATTACAACACTAGAACTTTAGAGCAATTGTGACAAGAACACGCCATTCACCCCAACAAGCTCGCCCATCTTATTTTCCAAGATTGTTCAAAATAACACCAAGTCGAGACCCGAAGGCCCCTAAAGTCCTGCTCTCTACAACATAACATCACGTACTTGTGATTCCATTTGTGAAAAAAACCTTTGGTTTAAAATATGTCCTTAAGAAATTTTCAACTGTGTCTCTATGTTCTTGTTAAGAGAGAGCTGTTAAATTTTTCTAAATCCTTACAATTTAAAGGCAATTCAGAGCATTTTAGAACCAGTCTCAAAGGATTCTTGCTTATTTTGAACAAGCTGCAGCTGATTTATATTTTTTCAAGGTATTCCTGATAGGAATGCATTAAAATAATCTAAAGACACAACCAATTGACTCCATTGAATTTTCATTGTCTTTCAATTGTCTTTCAATGAAAAGGTCTAATTTATTGTTGTGTGGAAAAGAAAAAAACACAGTTTTTGTACAACAGTTTCTATCTAATTTAAAATTTAGCACTGTAGATGATCTGTTCATTTCCTAAGATCTTGACTTTTTTATTGGAGCTAGAGTTTAAGGTTTTCTCTTATTTAATTTATGGAAATTACTGCTTATCTACGTTTTAGTGCTAGGAAGACAAGTAATCAGGGAGTTAAGAACCTCTGGGTCTTCTGGTGCTATAGATGAGTATAAGCTGTTTGTCATCTACATTGGTGTGATGATTTACCTGAAATTCAGAAAAGATCAGACCGAATGGGATCATGCAAACTGAGAATGATAAGGGCTGAGAAATGACCACTGAAGCATGTAATATGTAATATCAATCATTTCTAACAAATAGTCACTAAGACTTCCAATCTGTGTACTCCTTTTTATATACAATTAAATCCAGTTTGAAACATTACCCATGTCAACCCATTCAAAGGAAGTTTTAATAATCTATAATATTAAATGAGTTGCATTGGCATTAAGTCGTAAGTCTTTAACTTCTTTAACCAATGCATCTTCTGTGCTATGATTAGATCTAAAACCTGACTGGTATTTATCAATATTTTTTGTTCAAGTAATCATTTAACTATTAGTAAACCACTGATTGGGCGGCATGGTGGCATGGTGGGTAGCGCTGCTGCCTCGCAGTTAGGAGGCTCGGGTTCGCTTCCCAGGTCCTTCCTGCGTGTAGTTTGCATGCTCTCCCCATGTCTGTGTGGGATTCCTCCAAGCACTCCGGTTTCCTGCCACAGTCCAAAGAAATGCAGATTAGGTGCATTGGCGATTCTAAATTATGCCTTGTGTGTGCTTGGTCTATGTGTGTGTTTGTGCGCGCCCTGCGGTGGGCTGGCACCCTGCCCGGGGTTTGTTTCCTTCCAGGATTGGGTCCAGCGTGACCCCGTAGTTAGGATATAGTGGGTTGGAAAATGGATGGATGGATAAACCACTGATTTGTGTTTAGATGTATCAAAGTATGTACATTGTGTAATGTCTCATTTGCTTGTCTGACTTCAAAAGATGTTCATCCAGTCCAAATGAAGTCATGGCTTTAAAGATGTACTCAACAGTGAGCATAATATTTATGGTGTAATATTAGATCATATATATTGTACATAAAATGAAATTAACATTATGACATGAGTAATGATTGATACAAATGATCAACTCATTATACAATACCTTTAGCCTTTAGATGTTTATTAGAGTTGAATGGATTTAGAAGAGTAGCAGTTGGCATAAACGAGTATTTCAAATGGTTGCCATTTCCCCTTGGAAGCTTAAACCTCTGACCTGATGGCAACAACTGGGGTTGTGGAAATAGTGAGTAAGTTCTGTATGAGAGAATACACCCTGCTTTCTAAAATACTGATTATTATTTTATTAAGATCTGATTATTGAGTGAGACCTTGCTATTTTTTCTTCCATTTTACAATTTGGTTTTTTTTTCTGTTTTTGTTGCTGTAATTAAGATTTGAAAAATCTGTCCAGCAGAACATAAGGAGAGACAAACTCACAATGTTCTGAAAGAGTGGCATAATGGCAGGACTCGCACTAAAACGACTCAGCTTCCTTTGACAATAGAGGAGCTGCTTTTCCTCTTTGCAGACATTGGAGAAATAACAGCTTTATTTAACGACGATTTACACGCCATAACAGACGAGGAAGCCATGACAAGTCTATTACCGAAGTGAGAGCTTGATGTATACAGTCCGCCATTTTCGTTGTTGCGCTGAAAGGATTTTCAGGATCGGATGATGTTATCTCCCATCCATCCGTCTGCTAGAAAGGTGTGCTGGGCAATGTTCTTAGGCTTTATACTCTTTCTCCATGTGCAGGCCCCCACTTAGGTAAATCATGCCATTCCAAATAAGGAAAATAAGATCCAATGTCATGCTCACTCTGACACACAGAAATGGTGCACATTGCCCATTTCACAGTTGTCCTTATCTTGTCTTGTCTTAAGATGTTTGCCTAGCAGTTCTAAGTGCTGGGCCCCTGTACTAAATCAGGCTTTGTGTTAGTTGTACTTGTGAGAAGAAAAGAAAAGCAGATTTAAAATATTTGCACAGAGCACAGTGACATATTGAACCTATATTCTGATTACACTGCCAGGACCATTACTATGGGAGAATGGATGTGGATGAAGACACCATGTCAGACAGTCAAGCCTTGACTTTCACTCTTTGAGGCCTATCTGTTGAAATATTGATTAGCAGCCTAATCAAATTCAAGTGCAAATTAAAGTCTTTAAAAAGCCTCTTTCTCAGCAAATAAGATGGGCTTGGATGATATGAGAAGCTGATGTGAAGTCTACAAACAGGAGCTTTGCATGAGATGAAGTAAAGTTACAATGGCATCCTTTGTCACATTATTAGAATGGCAGGCGAATGACATGAACCTCTGTCACCTTATTCTGTTTTTATAATGTTACAAATAGTTTTAACCAGTGATGCCAGATCCCTTAGTTTGGAGTCATTTAAGGTTTTAAGGTTTTTGTCTTTAACTCCTGGAATTAATGGAATTAGACAGTTTCCATAGCTTTGGAACCATATACTGTTCTAATAACAATACAAAAATAACATTAAAGATGGAGCTGCACAATATTTCAAGGGTCTTCCATTAACATAACTATTTGTTTCTGACCTTTGAAATATGTTTCTTACATCGTTTTGATCAAAAAATAACTTCTCCTTATCTGAAACCATCTGCTTTAAACTTTGCATTTCAAATCTGTCAACTCAAAATACTCAAATCTCAAGTAATTTTCATTAAACAAATAAGGTAAATCAGACCTGGAACCAAAATGAAGAAACTGTTACATATTTATTATTTTTGTATGCTGCTGGCCAGTTAATGTTTTAATGTAGGACTACTCTGATTTCAAACTATGTGTGGACAATTTTGTCTTTGTAATTAAGTTCAGTTTTTTTAAAAACGAGCTTTAAATGTCTCTGAGAAACACTTGCCTCATTAGTATTATGTTGCCTAAAAGCACTTTTCTTTTTATAGACACTACAGGTCAAAACCTTTAGAACACCTCAGTTTTTCCAGATTATCTTCAAATTTAATTAGTCAAATGACCTAAAGTGGTAAAAACATAAGCAATAACCTTCCAGATATTTAAATTCACAGTCTAGTTCAGAAATCAGAAAAAAGGTTTACATTTCAAAATATTACAAATAGGCCATCATCAGGGAACAACTAAAAGGGTACACCCTTGAAACAAAAACTTGCATAGCTGTCCAAACTTCTATTGATTACTTAGAAATCCTCTGTCTGTTTTAAAGCACAGTTGGAGCAAACTGAGATGTCATAAAACCTTTGAAGAGTAGTGTATACAAAGGAGAACCCCAGACATTGAAGCCTATCCTTATATATAATTTGATACTATCCGTATGTATGGTGTTCGGATCAATACCCCGTATGTATGGTGTTCCCGTCAATACCTCGACTCAATACAAGTTAGAACCATGCAATGGGACTCTGCCTCTGTAGTTAGAACATAATGTGGCAAACACGGACAGGGTATTGCATGATTGGCTAAGAATGTTCGAATGTTCGAGTGACACAACTGGACGGCCGAGTATAGTAAGTCGGCGTTGGTTCGAGCAGATAACAGTAAGTTCAGTTGGTTTTTGGAATGTTGGTTTGGTGGGGCGTACTTTCTAGGACTAACATTGTCGACTGACTTAAACCCTTCAACAGCTCCGGAACCGTAAGTAATTTAGAACGTATCGCCATTTGCTTGGTACGTCGAAATCTATCTTTGGGCAGTTCGGTTTTGGCATTCGTCCTTCTGACATCTATTGGCAAACTGAGTAATGACGGCTGGGTATTAACAACGGTCATTGTTTAAATTTTAGCCGATCTCAGATCTAAAATGAGTGATGATCGCAACGCAGCCGGAAGAGCAGTGGCCACAGAAAGGATGCATAGGAAATGAAATCACATGACTGATGAGGACACCGAACCATTCGATAATCCGATGTATATGGATTGGGATTCTATAGAAATGGTCGTTGAACCAAATGTCAACATTGTGGTTGACGTTAATCAACCATGCACCCATTGGGGACTGGCAGGACATGATCCGCCACACCAACATAATTATTACTCTGACTCTGATTAAAGTCGTAAAATACAGTTTGTTTTGAAAATTTGTTTGCCGGACAAAATCAAATGAGCTGCGCCGAAGAGCTGAGTTCACGTCTCGTGGCCCCGTTTAAACAGGAAGCTCTTCCATTACATCGGCCGAAAAGATCTATTTTAAGCAAAAATCAGTTCCATGATAACAAAATCATTTCAAGGACTTAAAAAAACAAATAATTCTTTGCAGAAAAAGTATGGATTTCACACACGTAGAATTTGTAGCCTGATTCAATCAGGCTCCCAACAAAATCAAAACATAGGACACACCAAGATGGAACTATAGCCAGCTTGGTGGGGGCACTCGGTGAAAACTGCTTCTTGCGCCTGGGACTTTGCCAGGTTGGAGATACCCTTGGGGAGAAAGTAGTAAGCAGGCTAGAAAGCCAACAGATCTCCTTGAAATGAGAATAAAAGGACAGACAAGAGAAAGAAATGGGTGTTAAACATTTATTAAAAGCAACACCCCCTCTGCATTGGCCAAAGAAAGTGATCTGTGGTTGGCCAGCACTAACATGTAGCTCTAGCTCCACCCCCTTCTGCGGTGCAGTCTATATAGATAGAGAGGCAGGAAGGCATGATGCACTTCCTCTTTCTGACACCTACCTGGGCTACGTAGAAAATATTTAACCGTGAGTTTTCCTATCTAACTGCCTATCTACCTATTCTTTAGTTAATGGGCTGGTGGGACATCTTTTTTAGAACAACTCCCAGAAGGTCAATAATACCAGGTTCATGCCTCAGCACGGTGTAGCGATCCCAACCTGTCTTGGCCACTGTTCCCAAAACTTCTGTTTAATGCACAACCTGTCAAAGGTTTTAGAACACCTCAGTTTTTCCATTTTTTCTTCAAATGTAATCAGTTGAAATGCAATGAATGAGTTAAACTGGTGAAAAGGTAAGCAGTAAACTAGCAGAGATTTAAATTTAAAGTGTAGGTTAGCAAAAACTGGAAAAAAAGGAAATTTCAGAATATTACAAATGGGCATTCTTCATGGAAAAACTAATTAGTTACAACCAGCAGATATTCTGCAGCACTTAAAGTTAAAATTAGGTGCCATATAGCCATCAGAAATTAAAACACACATTTAGGCATGCTGGACAGTAGTGTATGTTATGTTTTTCTACAATGTAAATTTAGTATGACACCAGTGTTTCTAAACACTCAAATATGAAATTTAATATGTTTTAAAGTTAAAATCTTAATATATATATATATATACTGTATAATATTTCTCTATTATATAAAAAAAAATCATGGGACAAGACAAGACTTTTTCAGAGAGATAATTTTAATTCCCACAAGATGAGACTTTGTGCCAAGAGATATAGTCACGCCCATGGTCCAATCACCTCTCATTCTTGTGAATGCTATTGTCAGACACAGTTCCTGTGCGCTCAGATTTAATACATTTTTGTGTTTTCCTCATTTTAATACAAGACATACAATCTCTCACCTCTCATTCATGTGAATGCTGTTGTCAGACACAGTTCCTGTGCTCTTAGCTCTTATAAATGTTTATGTTTTCCTCATTTTAACAGAAGACATACAATGTATTCATTTCCTTTGATGTAGTCCTTTTCTGGACAATAATTTTCTATATTCTAGATGAAACGTCAACGACTAAGTGAAGAAGGGCAGCACATCGAAAAGAGGCCCAAAAGCGTTGGAGAGAAAAGAATTCAAAAAAGAACAATAATAATCTAAGTGCAAATTTGGAAAATAAGGAAGGTTATAATCAGGCCTGATCAAGTGGAATTGAAAACCTATCAAGTCTAAGCGGGTCGGAAATAAAAGACAATTAGAATAGAAGAAGAAAAGACAAAGAGAAGAAGACAAAGTAGAATGTCGTAAAGAGGTTCAAAAACATATGCAGATACACATGCAGAGAAGGTTAGAGATTATGAAAGTACTAAAATTCGAAAGTTTCAAAACACTGATAACAAATGGAAATTATTAATTGGTGAAATAATGGAACAGCAAAAAGCGATTGAATATATGGACATAGGTGATATGACAGAAGTTAGTAGATATTGTTCGGCTTTAAAGTTTAAGTCATAGAATTGTAGATCGTTTAATTCGTGTTGCCATCAGGGAAAAGTAGTGTTTCTTCCCAATGAGGAGGCGTATCCGCGAGAAATAAAAGATTTGTTATTTGGTAAAAGTGAAATCCACAAACACTACAGGCAAAATATCCGAATCTACAATAATCTGTTTGCGTTCTCATCATTCAATGCTCAGACCATAGATTTACACGATTCAGGACCATATGCTATGAAAATCTGTGGTCCCACAACAATTAAAGCTACTACAAGTTTAATTTCAAAGAAACCACAAGTTGGTCAGGTTTATATTTATGATCACGGAGAAGTGATGAAACATAGAATTCGAAAAAGTTAAACGATCGGGCATATTAGAAATTCTACAGCCAATAATTAATACAAATCTAAACGTACAAATGTATTGCATTTCACATGAAATTTATCTGAAAAACACGGACAAAGAAGTTTTCTTGGATTTCTATATGAATCCGAAAGATCACACTCGCATATACTGTATAATAAACCTACATGTGATGAAATGTCAGCGATAATAGTTTCGAAAGACGGAGATATCAAAGACAGAGTTGATATTCGTGTTTATTCAAAAGCACAGCACAATTTGTCCAGGAAATGACTAGCGTGTAGGGCCTGCACAGGGCTTGGCGAGCGAAGCGAGCAGGGAGCACAGCCCTCTAGTGTAATAATATAGTATATTTTTGAGTCTATGTATAAACCAAAGGAAATCACAGCAATCCACAATGACAGTAATGAATTGTCAACAACTACGAGATATCAACTGAAGTGGGTAATGTTAATACAAATCACAAAATATCACCAGAAGGTTAAATGTCAAATGTTTGATAGACTCAAGACAATGTACAGCACAATGGCTTTGAATGTGATGAGGTTTCACAAAGCGTATTTGAACTGTGCATGTCTGATCAGTGTTTCTCACAAAGCTTTATTACCAGTGTGCATGTCTACTCAGTGCTTTAAACTGCGCTCCACGCTTCCTTTCCATTTCCACTGCACCTGTCAGCTTACTGCATCGAATCGCACTGGGTGGAGGGGGACATTTCCACTGGTCATGTAAGCTTGGTGTTTCGAAACCTTACTCATTAAGCTTCGATTGAAAAAAGCATGACATCTCCAGATTTCAAAAACTCGACAGAATTGTCAGGCAAAATAAATGTTTGTGGATCATCAGTACATTTTAAATTGTTGTGCCTGATAATACTTAGTGTCAAGAAACAAAACTATGCAAATGCCAATTGGCAGAATGCATAATGCTGCAAAGAAAAGCTTTAGTAATACAAGTCATGATACCTCTCTCACCATAATACTCTCTTCTCCCTTCTTTGCCTCTTATCATTACTTTATGAAGATATATCAAAAGTAAAAGTGAATCTTGTTTCATGTGTATAACAAAATGAAATACTTGACTGACAATCGTTGTTATGGGTAATGATTACAAGTTTAGGGGTTTGAATTATTAAATATTAAATTAATCAGGTAAATGTGTTTTTACTTAGATTGTTAATAGAGAGATGAGGACTACTTGTTAAATCTGTTTGTGTTAATGACTGGGATTCTGATTCTACAATTGGAAGATTGTTAAGGAATGGTCCAGAGAGGAGAACTATTATTTTTATTTCATAATATATTTTATTATTATGCTGTGCTATGATTAAAACAACTTTGAACTAATTAGACTATCCGGACCTTGAAGAATGTGTTCCTGAGGGAGGGATGTTGTTGGTAAATTCAGATGCCTTTTTTGAAAGCAGGTCCAGATGTGTTTATCCCACTGCTCTTTGTTGCCAGCAGCACTCGAGTGGATCTTTAATGCTGACCTCTGTAGGAATCGCCAAGTTCTCCTTTCACCACAAAGGTGTCTACAGTGATGTCCAGGTGCTGTTTCTGTTTGAATGACAGTTGAAATTAGTTATAGAGTACACCTTTTTATTCACATCACATTTTACATATAGAGTAGATTTCAACTACAGACTGTGGATCACTTAATACTAAGGCCAGGGATATACGAGGGACATTCAAAATGTTTTCACACTTTTATATTTTTGTTGGAAATGGTGAAGGCAGGAGGAGTAGTAATTGGGCATTAAAAAGTTGGTACGACACTGGGAAAGTTGCATTGCAAACGAAGGTGACTATGTAGAAAAGTGATGTAATTTGTTTTTGAAATTCTTAATAAATAGAGTTAAAACAAGTGCGGAAACCTTTTGAACGTCCCTCGTACTTAATACTACATGACACATGCGCTTGAGGATGCTGCTGCTACACAAGCAGTGTACTGACTAATCTTGTGCATGTACTTTAAGTAAATCTGGAGGATTCCAAAAGGTAGCAGTGCGAGAAGTGATCTCGGTGAGAAAACCATGTCCAGTTTCTCTGTGTTGTGAAATGAGGGAAGAAAGATGTTAAATTTAAAAATTCTTTGCACCCTAATGCTGTTGTGAAGGTGCAAAAAGAAAAGACAAAAACAGTGACACAGAAGATGTTATGTGAGTCCTTTAAATGTATTGCGTTTTTAATATGGGGAAATGGATAAAGAAAAGCACCATGAATATACTTGGATGTCAGCATTTAAGTTTGATGATTTGATTCACCCCATCAAACCATTCATCAAATATGATCCTGTTAGAGCTGCATTGTGGCTAGCCGTCACATGCTGATAGTAACCAATGATGCTGATGTCACGTACCAAAACTTGAACACACTTGCCACTCATATTTTTGCTGGTACTGCAACTCACATGCATGTTACATTAATTTCTGTTGAAGTGCTCAGAAGATGCATCAAAAGAATGCTGGGAACTTGTGGCAGCTATAATGCATTCGCATAAGCATTCTGAGCGTGAAGTACAGACTGGTTCTATCAGTGCTCACCTTGGAGTATCCCATGTGTGTGAGCAAGTGTGCCGGTGACTGATCTGCGCCATGTCTCTCAGCCTCTCTGACGTGCTCCAGATTAACACCTTTGAATTTTGGGTCCAGAGAGCAAATTTGGCCTGATCTGCCACAGTGGGTTTATTATCATCCTTTTCAATGGTGGGATTCATAGATGTCAAGTGGCAATGGATAGAAATGGGTTATTGTAAACACGTGAACTGCCTTATTGAAACTGATCATCACATTTTGATGGCAATTCTTGACTCCAGAACAGATCTCTTATGGAATCTTTCCAAAATATCTCTCAAAATTATTTTGTTAATTTAGGTTAGGTCTTTTTTTTTTTAATTTAGGAAAGTCTTTAATCTGACTTGAATCCGCAGGGACTACGAAAAGCGATTGCCTTAGTTAGTCGAGCAACAGAACTTCACAATGAGGGCTAGTAATAATACTAATAACAGGAGTGATCATAATGATACAACGTAAAAGGGAAATATTTATTAATGGAGCCAGGGCTCATGAGTGAGGCGTGTTATTTTGTTTCATTTAACCATTTCTGTGTCGTATCGTACTTTCCTCCTGTCGGCGTTAGTTATATTTTTTAGACATCAGACACTGGAAGCCTCTGACAAATCCATATCTTCTTTGCAATACATAGCAGCAAAATCTAAAAGAAATAAAAGTTCAACAGATGTCATTGAAGTTGATTATGAATTTGTGTAACATTAATACAACCAGCCATGTCACTAGATGTCACTAGAGAGGTGAGTGTTAAACTCTATGAAGTTTTGACAGGATTTCCAATACAATTGCTTCAAATGTTTCAGGGCCTAATGAGGCTTCACTTCGCCCATCACTACTGCTTAGCTGGGAACCTGCTGTCAGGGGCACTCGGAAAAATTTGCTTTTTGCGTCTGGGACTTTGCCAAGTTGGAGGCATCCTTAAGGAGAAAGCAACCAGCAGGCTAGAAAGCCAGCAGAAGGTGCTTGAAATGAAAAAAAAAATCTGTGAAACAAACCATCAGACATGGAGGAGGAAGTGCAATGGTCCAGGGTTCTTTTGCTGAAGGCAGAGTTAGTGACTTGCACATAGTGACTGGCATTCTGAATCAAAAGAGGTACCACAGTTTGGCTTTACTATCAGCAAAAGGTGTCTACTTTGATGAATTAAAAATTTGAATACAATTTGGTACACTTAATGATTCCTTGACTTATTTTTTATTTGCCATTGTTTAGTTATATACATTGATTTCATGAAACATTAAGATATTAAACTGCATGCATTTCCATAAAAACTAAAAAAAACTGAGATGTTTGAAAACTTTTGACTGGTAGTGTATTTTAATCCAAAATTATTAGAGTTTAGAATTTCTGTGATGTGATACATTTATTAGTGTTTTTATCCAAAGTGACTTAGAAAACAGTGCCCTGTGGCTCAAGAATGTATTAAAAGATTTGCTCAGTGTCACACAGAGAGGATCTTTCTTTTCGGGAGTAGTGTCATCAAATGAAAAAAAAAACATCATATAACATAATATAGAAGGACTTTCTGTAAATTTCTTTCTTTCTAAAAAATAAAAGTTAAAAGAAGTCCATTATAGTGGTTATATGTGAAAAATAATAATACAACTGCTACCACTATAAATAATAATAATATTAACAAGAATAATAAGGTGCTCTGCAAATAACTAGTGTCTTGTCCAGGGCTAATTTTTGCTTTATGCTTGTGTGATCAGCTCTGGCTCCTGGTGACCCTGAGTATCTCCTGGCTTAATACTATAGCAGTGCTGACTCTCACATCAGCCAGGGAAGACATCAGTGCTGGCACTCCATCATCCACATAAGAAGCTTCGGTGCCAGCTGAAGGGGAGCCTTTTGAGGAGTGAGTCTAATATAGACTCATAATAATCATTCCAACATGGCTAAATCGAATGGCACTTCTAACAATATTGAGCTTCCTAAAAGAGCAATAAAATGAACAACAACCCACTGAGTCAGAATGCAACAATAAAACTGGATGGGTATAATAATAATAATAATAATAATAATAATAATAATAATACGCTACTTTGTTCCAAAAACTGCTGGAACAGGTTCTTACCCCCTTACCTAAAAAAAGTTATTACATGGGATGAATAATACTAATCATCATTATCATTACTGTAATTAACTGGAACTAAGTCCAGATTTAATGCCTGCCTTGTGCATGATAGGTATGAGTATGAACTAGATTAAGCAGGCAGGGTGGTCTTGTGACTAGGCTGTTGACCCTTACACCATAAAGTTGCAGATCTTCCAACCTGTAATTCGACGTGTCATTTCAAACAAGTTGTCTAAACTGCCTGTGCTCCATTTCTAAACAGTTGTGGCATGTTCTGGTCTTGTAAAGGCAGCAGAGAAATCTAAAATAATAACCAAGTAAGAAAGATAATAATATGCATTGTTTCAATTACAGGGAAAGATTACTGAAATCATACATTTGGAAACAATGCTTAGTTGCCTAACTGGCACTCATTTTTGGCAAATCTGATAAAGGCTATCATTAGACATTTCTCCTGCACATGTGGCAGGGCTGATATTCATGTAAAATAGTATAAACATTTACTGATTTCAATAATTTTGGAAAAGTTAAATAATTCAGAATAATTTATGCTTAAAAGTGAAAATATCTAAAACAAATTCTACATGTACAGGGTGTTTTTTGATTGGGTCATAGAGTTTTACATTCAGTCATTCAGTTAATGAGATAAAAGCCTGTAGAGACAAATTATGGAAAGTTAACAGTGTTTTTCTCATTCAGCATAAAGTTACTGAAGAGGTAACAGATAACAACAAGAACAATATTTACTTATACAGCACATTTTCATACAAATGATGTCACTCAAAGTGCTTTATAGGATGAAGAAAGAGAAAAAAAAGGCAAAATGTAAGAATATAATTAGGCAATACTAATTACCACAGAATAAAAGTAAGGCCTGATGGCCAGGGAGGACAAAAAAAACAAACAAAAAAACTCCAGACAGCTCTGAGAAAAAAACAACAACAAAATCTGCAGGGGTTCCAAGGCCACGAGACCGCCAGCCCCCTCGAGGCATTCTACCTAACATAAATGATCTCAATCAGTCCTCATGGTATTCAAGGTTCACATGGAAGAATTTGATGATGGCGGTCATGTGGACCTCTGGCCTTTAATCCATCAATGTAGGAACTGCACAGTGCTTTGATCAGGTGGTGGTGGCGTTGATGTCACATGAACGCTAGATTCTTCATCTCCATTTCAGACAAAAAAAAATAAAGGAAAAATGAAGTGAAATTCTCAGATTGCTTCTACAACAGTGGTTCTCAACCTGTGGGGCGGACCCTCCGCCCCTAGGGGGGCGCAAAGATGTGAAAAAAAGAAAACAAGAATCAAAAATATGAAAAAAACATCTGTTGAAACCAAAACAAATTAACTTAAACTACATTCTGATACTAGAACAATAAATATAGAGTTAGATAAATGTCGATAAAAGTTAAGTAGGTGTAATAAAATATACATCTAGATTTCAAAAAAATGTTAGGGAGGGCGCGATTAAAACTGTTATGAAAACTCGGGTCGCAAATACTTAAAGGTTGAGAAACGCTGTTCTACGTTATGTTCACAGTAATGCTGTTATGATTTTTTTTAGTTTTGAATAATTCTTTTGAGTTAAATGTTTTATATAATCGGTTTGAAAAGTGACTATTCTGAGATGGAGAGCACAAGAAGCGTTTGCGAAAAAAAAGTGCTAAGCTGGCATCGTTAGCACAATGCCAATGTTGAAGTGTTAAAATATACTGTATGACATTTTATGGTTAATGTATTGAGGCTGAGCATTTTAAAGTTGTTGCTGATGTTTTAAAATGAATTAGAAACTTACGTGAATAATAGTAATAGAAGTAGTAAGTGAAGTGTTAAATGAAGCAAATGAATGAAAGTGCAAACAAACAAAATGAATATGATGTCATGAGATAAATTTTTGTTTTTGGATTTATATAATGTGAGGTCGAGGAAAATGTTTTATGCATAGGATTTAATGCAAACATCTCTGTGGATTGTTACATACAGTATTGTCATTTAATGCAATTTGTTTTATTTCAGCATAAAATTAGGGAATAGGCATTTAGTGAATGATTTATTTATTATTTCCCTTTCAGTAGTACTACAAACACAACAGCTTCATTATGCCTAATGGTGTTTAAATTTGAACAGTAAAATGTTAAAAGAATGAAAATTAATCCATCCATCCATTTTCTAATTATGTTGTTTCCTCCCACATTATAAAGTGCCCAGCTTGTGTTTTCTTTTGCGTGTGTGTGTGTCTGAGGCAGGAGGGAAGGCAGAGATTTGGCACAGGTCTTAGGCAGGACAAAGGATGGCATTCTGTCAGAAGATGGAGATCAGAAGATGGATGCCTTTCTGAAAGAGGTAGGAGGGACGGTGGAGTTTTGCCAGAGGAAATGGCATTTTGTCTAGCAGAGGATATGGCGACTTGTCGGAGTGGGGAGGATGTCCTGAATTGGACACTGCACTTTAACCTATTTGAGAGTTTGATAACCTGTTATTTTCAAGCACAAGTTTTAGTACATTACAGTAGGGTCTTTGTATTTGATGGTAATTTAGATTACAAAGCTATTTCACACGAGAAAGTATTTTACAGTATATGTGCTTTTCATAGTGTTACTGTTTACAAGTGTAATGCAATCTCCTGACTAATGAATCTTTTGCATCAGTAGGTGTGGAGTGTCTACTTCCAGCTTCATCTGCTAAAATTTACAGCAGGTTTACACTTTTACAGATAAAATGTAATATTGGTTTGAGAAAAGATTTAATCATCTCACTTGATTTGCCAAAAATGAAGAAACCTTATGACAGACAATCACATTAATTATATCACAAAAAGAAAAGAAAATTTTAAAGGCTCTTTAAACTCTGTTCTCTTTGCTGTGCTCAGAAAAAATAAGAGGCGAACATTTTCATAGGAAAATCTTTTATTGGACTTGGCTAGACATCTCATAAGGGCAGGGAAGGACTTTTGCGAAGTAAGGAGGGTTCATGTAACTGTTCAGGAGGGAACACAGAGTAAAACGACAGCTCTGACTTATGTTGTGTTAATGAAGACAGGATACAAATGTTGGAGTCCCAGAAGAATTCTTTATTTATCATAGATTTCTTTTAGCATTTAAGTGCAGCTTAAGATGTGCTGTTTAGAAAAAGAAATGAAGACAGTGAAAATGGCTAGTTATTAAAATTATACATAAATCAAGTGACAATGTCATTAGTTAATGTGCACTTCATCTGTCTGTCCTGCTTACTGTTAGGGTGGCTGGCTAGTCATAAACTAAATATTTATCCCATCCTTTCTGTTATTCTCACTAAGTGCATTTTCTTACAATAGGCTCTTTGTTATTAACACAGTTTCAGTGTGGCGATTGTCCCTGGTTAGCTGGACTTTGTGGTCCCTGCTCCACAAAGTAAACAGAAAAAAGCAGCTACTTTGGTGACTTTTTTAACTTTTGCACTTTTGCCAAAATCATCATTTGTGTGGAAGAAAAGTAAGCCATAATATTAAATACCAAAAAGATGTCTTTACTTAACCTAATAATGGTTCACACAGTACGTATAGAAAGTATTCACCCATTCAGAAGTTTACACATTTTATTGTTTAGAACAGGGATTCCCAAACTCGGTCCTGTGGCTGCAGGTTTTTGTTCCAACCAGATTCATAATCTGTGACAACAACTGATAACACTGATCAAATCTATTTCCTCTTTTTTCCTCTTCTTTTATTCTACATTCAGAAAAGCACCACAGCATGATTTTTACATGTATAACATATTTCGAAATATTTCTATTTTTGCTAGAGATTTAAATGCTTAACTCTCTTATGTTGATTTCATTATATTTTGCCCTTTCTCTGTGCAGTTTGCTCCCTTCATTGTGTCTTATTGGTGAATTCTGCTTCACAATGATAGGAAGAGCCGACATCGAAGGATCAAAAAGCGACGTCGCTATGAACGCTTGGTCGCCACAAGCCAGTTATCCCTGTGGTAACTTTTCTGACACCTCCTGCTTGAAACCCAAAAAGCCAGAAGGATCGTGAGGCCCCGCTTTCACGGTCCGTATTCGTACTGAAAATCAGAATCAAGTGAGCTTTTGCCCTTTTGCTCCACGCGAGGTTTCTGGCCTCCCTGAGCTCGCCTTAGGACACCTGCGTTACGGTGTGACAGGTGTACCGCCCCAGTCAAACTCCCCACCTGCCACTGTCCCCGGAGCGGGTCGCGCCCGAGGGTGGCTCGGACGCTTGACGCCAGAAGCGAGAGCCCCGCGGGGCTCCCCCTCCCGCCTCACCGGGTGAGTGAAAAAACGATAAGACTCTCTTATTAATGGCGATTAAAATGAGCAGAGCAGACACCCAGGCAAACAACACTGAATAATCAAAGGCAGCAACTACTTTAGCGTCAGACCCACTACTTAATAAATAATGAATTAATTAAACAATTAGAATACCTAGAAAAGCAGAATGAAAATAAAGACGAAAATGTTAAAAAGAAAGAAAAATACATTTTTCCCATATAACTGTTTAGTACATTTATATACAGGTATATATATATATATATATATATATATATATATATATATATATATATATATATATATATATATATATATATATATATATATATACACAGTGGTGTGAAAAACTATTTGCCCCTTCCTGATTTCTTATTCTTTTGCATGTTTGTCACACAAAATGTTTCTGATCATCAAACACATTTAACCATTAGTCAAATATAACACAAGTAAACACAAAATGCAGTTTTAAATGATGGTTTTTATTATTTAGGGAGAAAAAAAATCCAAACCTACATGGCCCTGTGTGAAAAAGTAATTGCTCCCTAGTTCAAAAATAACCTAACTGTGGTGTATCACACATGAGTTCAATTTCCGTAGCCACCCCCAGGCCTGATTACTGCCACACCTGTTTCAATCAAGAAATCACTTAAATAGGAGCTGCCTGACACAGAGAAGTAGACCAAAAGCACCTCAAAAGCTAGACATCATGCCAAGATCCAAAGAAATTCAGGAACAAATGAGAACAGAAGTAATTGAGATCTATCAGTCTGGTAAAGGTTATAAAGCCATTTCTAAAGCTTTGGGACTCCAGCGAACCACAGTGAGAGCCATTATCCACAAATGGCAAAAACATGGAACAGTGGTGAACCTTCCCAGGAGTGGCCAGCCGACCAAAATTACCCCAAGAGCGCAGAGACGACTCATTCAAGAGGTCACAAAAGACCCCAGGACAACGTCTAAAGAACTGCAGGCCTCACTTGCCTCAATTAAGGTCAGTGTTCACGACTCCACCATAAGAAAGAGACTGGGCAAAACGGCCTGCATGGCAGATTTCCAAGACACAAACCACTGTTAAGCAAAAAGAACATTAGGGCTCGTCTCAATTTTGTTAAAAAACATCTCAATGATTGCCAAGACTTTTGGGAAAATACCTTGTGGACTGATGAGACAAAAGTTGAACTTTTTGGAAGGCAAATGTCCCGTTACATCTGGCGTAAAAGGAACACAGCATTTCAGGAAAAGAACATCATACCAACAGTAAAATATGGTGGTGGTAGTGTATGGTCTGGGGTTGTTTTGCTGCTTCAGGACCTGGAAGGCTTGCTGTGATAGATGGAACCATGAATTCTACTGTCTACCAAAAAATCCTGAAGGAGAATGTCCGGCCATCTGTTCGTCAACTCAAGCTGAAGCGATCTTGGGTGCTGCAACAGGGCAATGTCCCAAAACACACCAGCAAATCCACCTCTGAATGGCTGAAGAAAAACAAAATGAAGACTTTGGAGTGGCCTAGTCAAAGTCCTGATCTGAATCCAATTGAGATGCTATGGCATGACCTTAAAAAGGCGGTTCATGCTAGAAAACCCTCAAATAAAGCTGAATTACAACAATTCTGCAAAGATGAGTGGGCCAAAATTCCTCCAGAGCGCTGTAAAGACTCATTGCAAGTTATCGCACATGCTTGATTGCAGTTATTGCTGCTAAGGGTGGCCCAACCAGGTATTAGGTTCAGGGGCAATTACTTTTCACACAGGGCCATGTAGGTTTGGATTTTTTTCTCCCTAAATAATAAAAAACATCATTTAAAAACTGCATTTTGTGTTTACTTGTGTTATATTTGACTAATGGTTAAATGCGTGTGTTGATCATAAACATTTTGTGTGACAAACATGCAAAAGAATAAGAAATCAGGAAGGGGGCAAATAGTTTTTCACACCACTGTATATATATATATATATATAATTTGATACTATCCATATGTATGGGGTTCGCGTCAATACCCCGTATGTATGGTGCTCACATCAATACCTCGACTCAGTACAAGTTAGAAACATGCAATGGGACTCTGCCTCTGTAGTTAGAACATAACGTGGCACACACGGACGCAGTATTGCATGATTGGCTAAGAATGTTCGAATGCTTCAGTGACACCGCTGGACGGCCGAGTATAGTAAGTCGGTGTTGGTTCGAGCAGATAACAGTAAGTTCAGTTGGTTTTTGGAACGTTGGTTTGGTGAGGCGTACTTTCCAGGACTAACATTTATCGACTGACTTAAACCCTTCGACAGCTCCGGAACCGTAAGTAATTTAGAACGTATCGCCATTTGCTTGGTACGTCGAAATCTATCTTTGGGCAGTTCGGTTTTGGCATCCGTCCTTCTGGCATCTATTGGCAAACTGAGTAATGACAGTTGGGCATTAACAACGGTCATTGTTTAAATTTTAGCCGATCTCAGATCTCAAATGACCACGCCAACATAATTATTACTCCGACTCTGATTAGAGTCGTAAAATACGGTTTGTTTTGAAAATTTGTTTGCCGGAAAAAATCAAATGAGGTGCGCTGAAGAGCTGAGTTCACGTCTCGCAGCTCTGTTTAAACAGGAAGCTCTTCATTACATCGGCCGAAAAGGTCCATTTTAAGGACAAATCAGTGTCATAATAAAACAATTATTTCAAGAACTTAAAAAAACAAATAATTCTTTGCAGAGAAAGTATGGATTTTACAAAAGTAGAATTTGTAGCCTGATTCGATCAGGCTCCCAGTCGCTAGTGTGTATATATATATATATTGTGGAAGCTGGCCCAGACACAGACAGGCGGACACGTTCATCTCACCCACAATCACGTTTATTTACAATAAAGTCAAAAAAGTGCACCACAAAACCCCCAAAGTCCCCAAAAGTCCTGGCCACACAATGCCTTCTTCAGACCGCCTCCTTCTCTCTTCTTCAGCTCAGTCCACTCCACTCCCAACTCTTGCCCTGAATGAAGGGAGGCGGCCCCTTTTATTATCACCCGGATGTGCTCCAGGTGGGCTCCGGCAATCACCTGCCGACACGCCCCTGTGTGGCGAAAGTGCCGGCTGCATCCCCGGAAGCACTCCGGGTGTCCCTGCTTCTTCCCCCCAGCACTTCCTGATGTGGCGGAAGTGCTGAGGTCCAAAGCTCCCAAGGCATGGGAACAACCCCTGGCAGCGACCACGGGGCCCTACAGGGTGGAGCTTCAAAGGATGGTGGCCCCCACGTGATCCAGGGTGCGCGTAGACCCTCCTCCGGTACCTCAAGGCGTCCCAGCCGGGTCGTGGCCCCTGGCATCCCTGACAATATATATATATATATATATATATATATATATATATATACAGTATATATATATATATATATATATATATATATTCTAGCAAACTTAGTTTTCTAATTTCTATATTGTTCCCCAAAACAGAGAACTTTGGAAATAACAGTTCACTTAATTAACCCAGGAGTCCAATTAAAAACAGAAGCTGGTTGGAACAAAAACCTGCAGCCACAGGGGGGCCACAGGACCGAGTTTGGGAATCCCTGGTTTAGAACATTTAATCACAGTGGATTTAATTTGGCTTTTTTGACAATGATCAACAGAAAAAAAGTCTCTTTAATGTCAAAGTAAAAACAGATATTTGCAAAGTGGCGTAAATTAATTTTAAATATAAAACTGAAAATAATTAATTGCATTATTGACACACCTACATCATGACTGATGATGCCATTTGGTTTCAGAAGTCCCATAATTAGTTCAGCAGGGTTTCAGTTGATTGCAGTATAAATGCTTTTGTACCTGATAGGTTCTAGACAAGACAGAACAAGACAAAACTCTTCCAGGCAGATGGCATAAGTGCATTGAAAAGGGTGGAGAATACATTGAGAAATTATGTTATCAGTTTTGTTAAGGTTCATTCCATTTCCTAATAAATCCCATGTTCTAACTTTAGCTTGACTCCCCCTTGTATCATATTGAGATTGTGTCACATATTGTGTTGCTTAATAGTATTTACCTTGTTATGTACACTCACCTAAAGGATTATTAGGAACATCTGTTCAATTTGTCATTAATGCAATTATCTAATCAACCAATCACATGGCAGTTGCTTCAATGCATTTAGGGGTGTGGTCCTGGTCAAGACAATCTCCTGAACTCCAAACTGAATGTCAGAATGGGAAAGAAAGGTGATTTAAGCAATTTTGAGCGTGGCATGGTTGTTGGTGCCAGACGGGCAGGTCTGAGTATTTCACAATCTGCTCAGTTACTGGGATTCTCACGCACAACCATTTCTAGGGTTTACAAAGAATGGTGTGAAAAGGGAAAAACATCCAGTATGCGGCAGTCCTGTGGGCGAAAATGCCTTGTTGATGCTAGAGGTCAGAGGAGAATGGGCCAACTGATTCAAGCTGATAGAAGAGCAACTTTGACTGAAATAACCACTCGTTACAACCGAGGTATGCAGCAAAGCATTTGTGAAGCCACAACACGCCGCACAACCTTGAGGCGGATGGGCTACAACAGCCGAAGACCCCACCGGGTACCACTCATCTCCACTACAAATAGGAAAAAGAGGCTACAATTTGCACGAGCTCACCAAAATTGGACAGTTGAAGACTGGAAAAATGTTGCCTGGTCTGATGAGTCTCGATTTCTGTTCAGACATTCAAATGGTAGAGTCAGAATTTGGCGTAAACAGAATGAGAACATGGATCCATCATGCCTTGTTACCACTGTGCAGGCTGGTGGTGGTGGTGTAATGGTGTGGGGGATGTTTTCTTGGCACACTTTAGGCCCCTTAGTGCCAATTGGGCATCGTTTAAATGCCACGGGCTACCTGAGCATTGTTTCTGACCATGTCCATCCCTTCATGACCACCATGTACCCATCCTCTGATGGCTACTTCCAGCAGGATAATGCACCATGTCACAAAGCTCGAATGATTTCAAACTGGTTTCTTGAACATGATAATGAGTTCACTGTACTAAAATGGCCCCCACAGTCACCAGATCTCAACCCAATAGAGCATCTTTGGGATGTGGTGGAACAGGAGCTTCGTGTCCTGGATGTGCATCCCACAAATCTCCATCAACTGCAAGATGCTATCCTATCAATATGGGCCAACATTTCTAAAGAATCCTTTCAGCACCTTGTTGAATCAATGCCACGTAGAATTAAGGCAGTTCTGAAGACGAAAGGGGGTCAAACACCGTATTAGTATGGTGTTCCTAATAATCCTTTAGGTGAGTGTATGTGGGTGTAACACCAACATAAATTCCTAGCATCTATATTGCCTGGTAATAAAGTCAGGCTAAATTTTATGGAAGAGTGGCCAAAGGACAAACACATGATATTTCAGTTAGAGTTTGCCATAAGGCACATGGGAGATTCTGAAATCAGCTGGAAGAAGGTTCTATTGTTAGAGGGGACCAAATTTTAGTATTTAAGCTATCAGGTGAACTATCTTAGTTGTATATAAGCCAAACATCACCCATTATCAGAAACACACCATTCCCACCATGAAGCATGGTGGTGGCAGCATCATGATGCAGATGCTTCTCTGTAGAAGGCCCAGGAAGGCTTGTGATAGTGGAGGGGAAAAAATACAACAAACTACAGGGAAATCCTGGTGGAAAACCTAATGCAGTTCATAAGAAGCCTGTACCTTGGGAGAAGATTTATTTCCAGCAAGACAATGATGATATGACTAAAGGCAAAGCTACACAGGAAAGGCTTAAAAACAACAATGTTAATATCCTGGAGTGGCCAAGTCAGAGTCCACGTCTCATTTCAATTGAGAATTTGTGGCTAGACTTGAAAAAGGTTTGTCCACTCATGATCTCCATGCAACCTGACAGAGCCTGAGCAGTTTTATAGAGATGAATGGGGAAAAGTTGCAGTGTCAAGGTATGCAAAACTGATACAGCCCTGTGCATGCACACTTGAAGTAGGTGAAAACTTATGTAATCAATTATTTTGTGTATTACATTTGTAATTAATTTGCAGAGATCTGCTTTCACTTTGACGTTAAAGAGTCTTTATGTGCTGATCAATGTTATCAGACATGCACGTCAGAGGATCCCCTTACAGGCATAAAGAAGGTAAGTAATAACCTGCCAGGATGACAGTAGACACTATCAATAATATTACCTTCTCCCTACTGTACTACAAGCATAGGAATCCTGGCTACCCGGAAGGAAGTGTCTTCTTGGCTAGAGAGGCCTGCTACATGGACCTCCCAAGCAAACACACCCTGATCCAATGGCTAAAGCCGAGCCTTTCTTGTTCATTTTGTAAGCCCGAGAGCAAGATACCTAATGTCACAAAGAGTTTGTTTTCTGGGTTGACTTTTGTTGAATTAAATGGGATGACCCGGTTGGTGCCTCAAATTTTTCCTTGAGAAATGTCATTCCTGCACATGGCCACAATCTCAAAAAAACAAACAAATGAAATCCACTGTGATTCAGTGTAGTATGAAAGTGAAATAATAAAACCTCCAAGGACGTGAATACTTTTTATAGGCACTATATCTCTAGCATAACCTGCGATGGACTGGCGCCCTGTCCATGGTTTGTTCCTGCCTTGTGCCATATGCTAGCTAGGATAGGCTCCAGCACCCCCCATGACCCTGCTCAGGATTAAGCAGTTCAGAAAATGACTGTATCTCCAGAAAAATAAAAACATTAAGAAATATGCATGCCATTTCTGCAAAGATTTTTCAAACACAGTCTTCATGTGGGAATGCTGAATATATGCCTGTTTTCCAGAGTTTTTAACAATGGGTATTGTTTTACATTTACAGTATATTAGTAAGGTACATGGAAATATAAGAAAATAATTTTTCTTGTTGTTCATATTTCTAGTCGACTAAGTTAAAAGAGAACATTGGAACTTTGCATTTAAAACAAAGTAAGATAAAATAATTTAAATTTGATTTACAAAAACACAATTTCAAAGCAGAAGTATGACACAAAATTTGAAAACAATGGCATCCTCCTTTAAGTCATAGAGAATAAAGTGACTATAGTGTAATAAATTGATCGTTAACACCTCAACAGTTACAACAGGGGTCAACTATAGATATACACTACCGGTCAAAAGTTTTAGAGCACCTCAGTGCATGCAGTTTAATGTCTAAATATTTCATTAAATCAAGGTATAAAACAAAAAAACAATTGCAAATAAAAATAAGTCAAGGAATCATTAAGTGTACAGAATTTTATTCAGATTTTGAATTCATCAAAGTAGCCATGTTTTGCTGATAGAACAGCCAAACTGTGATAACCATTTTGATTCAGAATGCCAGTCACTCTGTGCAAGTCACCAACTCTGCCTCCAGCAAAAGAACCCCAGACCTTCACACTTCCTCCTCTATGTTTGAAAGTTGATATCACACACTCAGGAACCATCCTTTCACCAACTTGATGGCATACAAGCACCCTGTGTGATGAACTGAAGGTTTCAAATTTTGATTCATTCTGATTTTGCACAAAGTCTCCTCTTCACAGTAGAAACCGAGACTTGCTTTCTTGACCACTGCTAAGCTATCATGCAAGCTGGTGACCCTCAGAAACATGTCTTCTGATTGGGTTTTGACTTTGGCTCTGCCAGATCTCTTCCTGTTCCAGTTTCATCCAGTTTCCAATTGCTTTTCGATTCTATAGGACACTGTACTCACTGACACTTTGACTTTTGTTTCTCTAAATGAAAGGCCTACAGCCATGGCCAAATGTTTTGAGAATGACACAAATATTAATTTTCACAAAGTTTGCTGCCTCAGTTTTTATGATGGCAATTTGCATATATTCCAGAATGTTAAGAAGAGTGATCAGATCAATTGCAATTAATTGCAAAGTCCATCTGCCATGAAAATGAACTTAATCCCAAAAAAGCCATTTCCACTGCATTTCAGCCCTCTATAAAAGGACCTGCATGTGCAGTCACCATTGCTTTGCACAAAAAGGGCTTCACAGGTAAGGATATTGATGCTAGTAAGATTGCACCTAAATCAACCATTTATCGGATCATCAAGAACTTCAAGGAGAGAGGTTGAATTGTTTTGAAGAAGGCTTCAGGGCGCCAAAGAAAGTCCAGCAAGCACCAGAACTGTCTCCTAAAGTTGATTCAGCTGCAGGATCAGGGCACCACCAGTGCTGAGCTTGCTCAGGAATGGCAGCAGACAGGTGCGAGTGCATCTACACACATAGTGAGGCGAAGACTTTTGAAGGGTGGTCTGGTGTCAAGAAGGGCAGCAAAGAAGCCACTTCTCTCCAAGAAAAACATCAGGGTAAGACTGATATTCTGCAAAAGGTACTGGGATTGGACGGCTGAGGACTGGGGTAAGTCATTTTCTCTGATGACTCCCCTTTCCAATTGTTTGGGGCATCTGGAAAAGAAAAGGTGAGCACTGCCATCAGTCCTGTGTCATGCCAATAGTAAAGCATGCTGAGACTATTCATGTGTGGGGTTGCATCTCAGCCAAGACAGTGGGCCCACTCACAATTTTGCCTGGGAACACAGCCATGAATAAAGAATGGTACCAAAATATCCTCCGAGAGCAACTTCTCCAAACCATCCAAGAACAGACTGGTGACGAACAATGCCTTTTTCAGCATGATGGAGCACCGTGCCGTTAGGCAAAAGTGATAACTAAGTGGCTCGGGGAACAAAACATCGAAATTTTGGGTCCTTGGCCAGGAAACTTCCCAGACTTTAATCCCATTGAGAACTTGGGATCAATCCTCATGAGGCGGGTGAATAAACAAAAATCCACAAATTCTGACAAACTCCAAGCATTGATTAGGCAAGAATGGACTAACATCAGTCAGGATTTGGCCCAAAAGTTGATTGACAGCCTGTCAGGGTGAATTGTAGAGGTCTTGTAAAGGAAGCACCAACACTGCAAATATTGACTCTTTGCATAAACGCAATGTAATTGTTATTAAAAGCCTTTGAAACTTATGAAATGCTTGTATTTATACTTCAGTATACCATAGAAACATCTGAGAAAAAGATCTAACAACAATGAGGCTGCAAATTTTGTGAAAACCAATACTTGTGTCATTCTCAAAACTTTTGGCCACAACTGTACACTTCTACAGGTAATAATGCTCTGTCTCATTTCATTTGGTAATTCCCATTTTCTTGCCATTATCACTGGAATTTACAACTTTGTGCAATATAATACTGAACAAGGAGTACTTCAGAGGGTGTAGTAACACAGTCTGTTCCAACTCTGCTTTAAGACAAACAGAAGGTTTCTAAGTAAGCAACAAAAGTTGGGACACCTGTGCAAATTGTTTGCTTGAACTTTCAATTTACTTTAACTGCTGCAGAAATTCAGCTGCTTGTAAGCTATTAATTGTTCCCTGAAGAAGGTCAATTTGTAAAATTCTGATATTTCCTTTTTTCAGTTTTTGTGAACTCTGGCAGTTTACTGCTTACCTTTTCACCATTTTAGGTCATTCACTGCATTTCAAGTGATTACATATGAAGTAAAATGGGAAAACCTAAGGTGTTCTAAAACTGTTCAGGAACTGCGTGTAAAATTTCTGGGTATGTGGATGGACTCAAAGCTAACTTCAAAGATTCTTATTGATAAAATGGTGGAAAGGTGTCAGAAGGCCTTAAATTTTCTCAAGTGTTTAGCTGGTTTTGATTGGGAGGGCAAAATGTAAGTCTCTTGAGCAAATTTATATTGAATTAATAAGATCAGTGTTGGGCGGGACGGTGTCGCAGTGGCTAGCGTTGCTGCCTCGCAGTTAGGAGACCTGGGTTCGCTTCCCGGGTCCTCCCTGCGTGGAGTTTGCATGTTCTCCCCGTGTCTGCGTGGGTTTCCTCCCACAGTCCAAAGACATGCAGGTTAGGTGGATTGGCGATCCTAAAATGTCTCCAGTGTGTGCTTGGTGTGAGTGTGTGTGCCCTGCGGTGGGCTGGCGTCCTGCCTGGGGTTTGTTTCCTGCCTTACGCCTTGTGTTGGATGGGATTGACTCCAGCAGACCCCTGTGACCCTGTAGTTAGGATATAGTGGGTTGGATAATGGATGGATGGATGGAAGATCAGTGTTTGATTATGGACGTGTTGCTTATGGGTCAGAAATACCCAGAAAACATGAATTATTTTTATAGCTTCAGGAAAGCCTGAGAAAACGCAAATATTAATAATAACACTTACTTACACCAGCCATATTGAACTTAACAATTAATAATAATAATAGGTAATATCAATAATAATTAATATTAATATTGATAGTTATAACATTAAGAATTATGGGTCACTTGGTCCAGGTATTATCCAGGCAACATCAAGCACAATGCAGCACTCTCTCACTAATACTGAGCTAATTTAGGGTTGTCAATGAACCAAACATGCATCCATTCATCATCCAACCTGCTATATCCTAACTACTTGCTGGAGCCAATCCCAGCCAACACAGGGTGCAAGGCAGGAAACAAACCCCGGGCAGGGCACCAGCCCACCGCAGACCAAACATGCATTCTTTTGTTATTTGGAAAGAAACTGGAGTTCTTACAATAATAAACATGTCAACTCAAAGCAAATTTGCAAATACCACACAGAAAGTGACCAAACCAGGAATTGATCTTGGGTCCTAGGAACTGTAAAGCAGCAGAACCAACCACTGTGCCACAAGTTACACACTGGGTCACACACTGAATATTAAAGCAGTTTTTTAGAATACAGGGTTCCTGGAGTTCCTGCCATTTTGTTGGTTCAGCAGAAGACTTAATAACTGACACAGGATAAAAAATAACTTAATGGAGAGAAGATTTCTGCACACTTTTAAGTTATACATTTGATTTTTAATGTTCTGATCTCAGGCCTTATGATAAATCACAGTGATGTGGAACATGGTCTGCATAAAAGAGGTACAGTGCAGCATTTAAAAGTCAAGCATGAAGTTAGACTTTTAAATATAAATGTTTTAATAGTGAGAAGAATGCAAGAGAAGTATTTGCTGATTGCAGCTAACATGTCCCTGAAAAGCAACTTCTTTTACTGTATATGGCTGCATTTCACAATTCAGAAAAAAAAAAGACTGGGGTTTTTTCACATTAACATTTTTGTATCCAGCATACTGAGGTTGAAAGTAGACTTTATGGAATTCCTCAGGTATCATTTGATAGAATTTAATAAAACCTCTTAACATATTGCACTGTCTGACACTGCAAGTCAAAGGTAATACTGTTCAGCTGAAGATATGTATCTTGCCATTGTTAAAATAAATTAAACAACAGTCACAAGAACATGTCTAGTTAACTCTCAATTACCTGACATATTGTGGATCTTCAAGAAGGCTAACGTGCAACAAGTAAGATGTATTTTGTAATTAAATGATATGATCAGCAAATGGAATTGGATACTTTTTTTATCATAATAGCTTCTATTGAATGTCACTTTAGGCTCCTTCCTGAATTTAATACAAGAACACTAGTATTTCATTTACTTACATGGCTGATATTGAAATTCTTTTTTGGAAAAGATTTATGTATACCAGTTTAGCTTTCTTGTAAGTTGTACAGATTCAGTCGTCGCTGAATAATGTCAGATGATGACATCCATCTGTTTTGAACACACTTAGTCCAATTCTCTGTCTCCGTGAGGTGATGTCTAAACCTCTTTTCAGAAAAGCCATTAAAAGCCTATCACAGAAAAACAAACAAACACTTTATATACAGTATGTGAAACCTGGCTAAATAACAAAGATGAGGATGAGTGTAACATAGAGGGATACACATTTTTTAGGAAGGACAGCCAGAACAGAAAAGGAGGTGGGGTTGGTGTTTATGCCAAACAGGGATTAAATGTAAGTCCTCTTCAGTTGGATGATGAGCCCCATCTTAGTGAGGACATGTGGCTTCGCCTGGAAAATATTAGGGAAAGAGGTCTTATTTTAGGAGTGTGTTATAGACCACCCAATTCAGACAGTAATTTCAACACACATCTTTTTAGTAATATCAAAAAGGCAACTTTACAGGGGGATATTATAGTCATGGGGGACTTTAATTATCCAAATATTAACTGGGATAACCTTACAGATGGAGGAGCACAAGAGCAGGAGTTTTTAGAAGTAATCAGCGACTGTTTTTTAACACAGCACGTTAAAGCACCAACACGGGGTGAAGCCTGTCTGGATTTAGTATTCTGTAATAATCAGGATAGAATTGAGGGTGTAGACGTGATTGAACCACTAGGGTCAAGTGACCATAATGTAATACAATTCTCAGTATTTTGTAAGAGTACAGATGCAAAGACTAAAATTGTTAAGTTGAACTTTGGTAGGGCTAATTTTGAGCAGATGCGACAAAGTCTAAGTAGGATAGACTGGGATAAGCTTTTAAATGTGGAGACAGTCGAGGAGCAGTGGAACAGGTTTAAAAATGTTTTACATGTAATGCAGGACAGATACATACCTAAATTTGGAATTAATAGGAAACTAAAAAATCTCCACGATGGATTAATAAAGATTTTAAAAAAGAAGTTGCAAAGGAAAAAACTGCTGTATAAAGCATATAAGACTAATGACTGCAAAGAGAATCGTAGCATATGAGAACATGAGGGCAACCATTAAGAAGGATATCAGAGAGGCTAAAAGACAGTTGGAGAGGAATATAGCAGATAAGGCGAAAGAAGACCCCAAGAGATTCTTTCAGTATTTTAGTAGTAAAAGAACAGTTAAGGAGGAGGTCAAGTTCATCAGGAATAGTAAAGGGGAATTAAAAGATACAGACAATGAAATAGCAGATGCCCTAAACTTACATTTTTCTGAGGTGTTTACAAGTGGATAACCTCCCAGAGGTAAACACAACTACTAAGGAGGTACTGAGGGATCTGGAAATTGTAGAGGGAGAAGTGCTGCTCAGATTAAATAAGATGAAATCAAACAAATCACCAGGCCCAGATAATATTTATCCTGTGTTCTTAAGGAGGCTAGTGAGTACATATATAAACCCTTGACACATATTTTTAGGAAGTCACTGTGCACTGGAGAGATTCCAAGGACTGGAAAATGGCAAATATCATCCCATTATATAAAAAGGGTGACAGGGCAGATCCAAGCAACTATAGGCCAGTAAGCAACAAGCATCACAGGAAAATTAATGGAAGGAATTATTAAGGATAAGATTGAGCAACACATGGCAAGGACAGGAGTTATTCTGAACAGTCAGCATGGGTTCAGAAGAGGGAGGTCATGTTTTACTAACATGTTGGAATTCTATGAGGAGGCAAAAAAGGATACGATCAAAGTGGAGCTTATGATATTATTTATCTGGACTTTCAGAAAGCATTTGATAAGGTGCCACATGAGAGGTTGGGCATCAAGTTAAAAGAAGTGGGAGTTCAGGGTGATGTTTTTAGATGGGTGCAGAATTGGCTCAGACACAGGAAGCAGAGGGTGATGGTGCGAGGAACCTCATCAGAACTGGCCGATGTTAAGAGTGGTGTTCCACAGGGGTCAGTGCTAGGGCGCTGCTATTTTTAATATATATAAATGATTTAGATAGGAATATAAGTAACAAGCTGGTTAAGTTTGCAGATGATACCAAGATAGGTGGATTAGCAGATAATTTGGAATCCGTTATATCATTACAGAAGGACTTGGATAGCATACAGGCTTGGGCAGATTTGTGGCAGATGAAATTTAATGTCAGTAAATGTAAAGTATTACACATAGGAAGTAAAAATATTAGGTTTGAATACACAATGGGAGGTCGGAAAATCGAGAGTACACCTTATGAGAAGGATTTAGGAGTCATAGTGGACTCTAAGCTATCAACTTCCCGACAGTGTTCAGAAACCATTAAGAAGGCAAACAGAATGTTAGGTTATATAGCACGATCTGTGGAGTACAAGTCCAAGGAGGTTATGCTCAACCTTTATAATGCACTGGTGAGGCCTCATCTTGAGTACTGTGTGCAGTTTTGGTCTCCAGGCTACAAAAAGGACATAGCAGCACTAGAAAAGGTCCAGAGAAGAGCGACTAGGCTGATTCCAGGACTACAGCGGTTGAATTATGAGGAAAGATTAAAAGAGCTGAGCCTTTACAGTTTAAGCAAAAGAAGATTAAGAGGTGACATGATTGAAGTGTTTAAAATTATGAAGGGAATTAGTACAGTGGATCGAGACTTGTATTTTAAAATGAGTTCATCAAGAACACGGGGACACAGTTGGAAACTTGTTAAGGGTAAATTTCGCACAAACATTAGGAAGTTTTTCTTTACACAAAGAACGATAGACACTTGGAATAAGCTACCAAGTAGTGTGGTAGACAGTAAGACGTTAGGGACTTTCAAAACTTGACTTGATGTTTTCTTGGAGGAAACAAGTGGATAGGACTGGCGAGCTTTGTTGGGCTGAATGGCCTGTTCTCATCTGGAGTGTTCTAATGTTCTAATGTGAATATTAAAGACTTAATTTTTTTAAAGAAAGTTACCAGCATCTGCTGACCAAAACTTGGAGGTCAATACTGGTGTTAACAATAGAAAAGAGAATCGGACAAGAAAGAAATAAGTGAGTTAAACAATATCCAAGATTAATACTGAGCACAAGTAGCATACCTACCTGAATTAGTAACAGGATGGCTAACTTTGCTGCCTTATAATCTGTAAAGTCCCAGCCCAGCCACTGCATTTACACTTGGTGTTCCAGTTTACCCTCTCATCCCCTGGCTGTGCTTGTGATGGTCCACAGCGAGTGTCACAATGTGTGTGTTTGTATCTTAAGATATATTGGGATCACAATGTCCTAAAATCCTGAAATGGAACTGGGGTGTCAAAATGGACAGATGTACGATATATTACAATAAGGTTTATAGAGAAAGAGTGTTGCATTATGCAAACATTACTTATTTCTTGCACATAGATGCCAGCTACTTGTATTAGCTAATTGAAGAGAATATTTCCCCAACCCCACCTCAGAGATAGGCCATATCACAAAGTTTAGTTTTGTGAAACACAGAATAACTAATTATAGCTTTTTTTTTCTTTTCTATTCAGTTATAAGAAGTGCACTTATGTTTGAGGTAGGATCATGGAGGCTACAGCAGGGAAACGACCTGCAGTAGGATGGAGGCACGCCAAAGAAGAAGTGTTGCAGGTGGTTCAATTTTGTTCAAGGAGGCCTGTCACCCATTTTGAATCGTCAAGCCCTTGCACGCACAATATCCTGGCGTTACTTAGAGAGGACGACCAATTAAGTCTGCATGTGTTCATGGCAATGCTAGCAGCCAGAAATTAGTAATCATAGTATGCAGTCTCATTTATTCTTTTCATAAATATGTTATGTACAGCCTGGAACTGCCATAGGATGTTTTCTATTAGCTGCTGAGGCAACCATTGCACAATCAACCATGAATTCCAAATACTAGGGAAGTAATGCATTCTTTCACCATACCTAAGCTACCCAATCTGCTCTAGTGGCATAACCTCGTTAGTGTCTTTAGTTTAAGGTATCCCTGTTATGACCAAAAGTGATAATGGAGCACACTTTCCTCTCTGGTAGTGATTTTCTTTAAGGTATCCTCATGAAATCAATTATAGACTACAATCGTAGAGCTTTCTGACACATTCTTCAATGGCTCTTTACTAAATTGAGTGATTCCTTGTATAACCTTTACAATTTAATTCTATGCAGGGTTCTTAACACATTAAATTGGTCCTTCAGAAATCTCTAATGTATAGTACGTTAACTAGTAGGATACTAACAAAGCAGGAAAAACTGAACTTTGTTGTATTGTGATCAGCAAGAGTTCTTTTACAACCTGTAACTCATTCATTTTTCACAAATCTGTTGCCATCTATGCATGGTTATTTATTGAACTTGTTATGGACCTAAGTAAAGATTCTTTCTGAAACTTTATGTGGATGGGTCTTTTGAGTACCAAAAATGGTTCCCCTATGGAATCACTTGGAAGAACCACTTTGGCACCTTTATTTTTAAGATTGTGCTGCCAGGACTGATATTAAAGTGAGTTTTCCTCTTAATCCTTTTGCATTTGTTTCATGGTGGTGCTTCTTAGTTAATTTAATTGTGTCTTCTTAATAAAGGCAAATAATGAAACCTAGCCCTGTTTGATTCTTCTACTTTCAAAGTGATTGACTTGTGAATAAAATATGAAATTGGTCAATATAAATAATGAATTTCAGCAGCTATTACCCCTTATGCCCCAATGAACCTTACTACAGCACATTGTTCAACAATGGTACAATCCTACAGTGGAGCATCCAAGTTCATTTGCCCTTGGCTTCAAATGATGACTAACGGCAGATACTGTGTATGTTTGAACTACCCATAAGACATGTTATATTGCATCTGCTTCTATCTTCTGCAATTACTATATCATTTTCAAATTGTTTTTTAGTTTATCCTCGCATTTACTAAGAGGCTAAATGAAGAATCACTCACCTGTTTTGCTTTTATCTTCTCACCAGAAATAAAAAACATTCTTTTTGAAAGCAACAGACACTCAGTTAAAACATAATGCATTTAATTTAGCTTTTTTCAAATTAAATAAAATTTATTGAGCTATTTGTCTTTAAATTAAAATAATTTAGCATACAACCATAAATGCAGATGACTCCTGCAGCTGGAGACATACTTGAAACATGAAATTTCTTCTGTTAATGTATACTAGTAAAGCCTATATATTTTCAAATACCAGAACTTTAAAATTACATGAATTGCAATTAAAAGTGATAAAAAAAATTAGGCAATGCCAATTTGTATTAGCAAATTCAAAAATGATACAAATGTGGCAAAACATATAAGACCACCACGCTCTTTCTTTATAGTGTTGGAAATATTGCCCCATTTATTCATTCTTAGTTCAGGAAGAACCTCTTTACTTAAACAATGCCATCATATCCATGTAATCCACACTTCTTTCCAGCAGTTTTACAGCCAAAGGTTAATGCTTCTTGAAGACTTTTCCCTGTAAAGATAAGGAAATATGCCATACTAATTAATTCTGATTACTTTCCACTTGTGTATTATGCTTACTATTTTTAAATACTGAAATTGAATAATTGTTTTGGGGAAAACCAAACCAGTCCTGGACCTTACAATATACCTGCGTTTTGTACTAAAATCTGAAAAGTATTTTCCCTGACTTAGTTAGAAAGAATTGAACAGTGATGATATCTGGTGTCTTGAAATCTTTTGGCTTTGGAGCAAGGAATCTGTCCACCTCTACGTTTTCACAGAAGTTACATATCTCCAAACCATTTTATGAAGCACATGCAGGCACGTGTTTAGTTGGGGTATCCTCCTTGTATTCCTCCACAATATTGCACTGTTATTCACAATTTCAGATATGACTAAAAATTCTATATTCTGCAGCCATTACTCCAGTGCTTTAATGGCAAACTCTCTTAGCTCACTATTAATTAGTCATGTTTAAATGAAAATTATTTAAGAGAGGAGCTGCAAGGTGCTGGAATTCCTAAAGTTCAATTATGGGTTCAAATGTAGCCAAAACGAAACAGCTTTCTCAAGAAACATGTTACTCTATTGTTGTTTGGTGAAGTAAATGTTATTCCCTGCAGTGGGCTGGCGCCCTGCCCGAGGTTTGTTTCTTGCCTTGCGCCCTGAGTTGGCTGGAGTTGGCTCCAGCAGCCCCCCATGACCCTGTGGTTCGGATATAGTGGGTTGGATAATGGATGGATGGATGTTAATCCATGTGAAAAATTGCCAGAAAACGTGAGATTTTTTACAAAGGTGTCGACAATTGTCTTGTACCATGAACAAGTAAGGTGTATAGAAAATCCAAGAAAGTTTCACAAGGGAGACTAAACTAGTCCTCTAACTCGAGTCCCTTAGAATTCATAAGTGTTATTTACAGTATATGAATTGGTAGTACACAAGGATGAACACAAGAAAAATTGTAACACATGAAGAAAGTGTAGTATAGATGTCACTGTAACAGGGAATAAATTATTTAAAGAAATGACTTTCATTATTAATACGATTTCTTCAAGCATATGACCAACTTCTTTTTATAAAGGTTCGAAGAGTCAAAATGTCACAATTGTTAGTCTTTTAGCCAAACTGTATTTTTATGTCTTGACATGCTATTTTTTAAGAGTAACATAAACAAGTATTTTTATATAGATATTTAATCTGTTGCCAAAATCAAACATACCAGAGACTGACAAATGATACTGTAAATGTTATTGTACACAGGCATAACTGCAAATCCTTCCAAGTGCTTAATTCATTATTTTAGTGTTATCTGTGTTTAAATAACAACATTTATTTTTATAGCACATTTTCATGCAAATGATGTAGCTCAAAGGGCTTTAAAAGATGAAGAAAGAAAAAATAAAATAAAAAATAAGATTAGGCAATACTAAGCAACAAAGAATAAAGTAAGGTTTGATGGCCAGGAGGACAGAAAAAACAAAGGCCAGAGGCATGATGAAAAAAAAAAATCTGCAGGGGCTCCGAGGCCACGAGACCACCTAGTCACCCCAATAAGATGCCTGAAGCAATTAAAGAAAACTTCATAAGTACACAAGTACAAGGCTAGTTTACTAAACCAATATTGAACTGAATAATTTAAAGCATTAGTTTTACAATTAGCAAAATACATTAAGGCCTTACACAGAACTAATAAAACAATTACAACTGTACATATAAAAAACAAAAATAGGCAGAAGAATTTAAATAAATATTCTCATCTTACCATTGGATAAAGCAAAAATAACTGAAGCATTGAAAGTATCCCCTGCTCCCAGGGTGTCCACTATTTTTTCTGGGGGGAAGGCATCTGAATGAACTATCTTATTATCAGAACATAGTCCATCAGCCCCTTTCTCTGCCCAGGCACATATCAGAATTGCTCTGCAAAAAGAACGCTTATTATTACTAATTTGCGTTAAGACTTTATGATTTTGGAAAACAAAGCAAGTACTTGCACTTTTATTTCTAGAAAAGACAAAATACTCTAAATCAAATTTTAGATTTGATATGCAATCAAAGTTGTTAAAAGGGGTAAGAATTCCTAAAAAAATCTCTGTTTCTTGCTACACTTTCCTCACAATGCCTGTCAGAATATATTTGAACCCTTTCTATTTTTGGTTTATAATTTTGTTGAATACCTAAAATCCTTCGATGACAATACTAAAGGTCTGCACTAAAAAGGGTAACATGAGACATTGTTCACATGAAAAGGTGCTAAATAAAACTGAGTTTTTGTACACAAGTATCATATTGATCTTTTCCCTAAAAGGTCTTTTCAAATCATTGTCATGTATGTGTGTTTGTGTATCACCCTCCAGGCTCATCTGAAACAGGTAATATCACCCTGGGCCAAAAGGGGGGCTCACGCTAACATTCTTATCTTCTTTTTCCTCCACAGCGGTGAGAAGAACCCCAGCGAGGGCAAGTGATTCCACCCTTTCTGGTACTCTGGCTTTAAATCCCAATACCACAAGAGAGAGACAGTCAATTTTGACTCGACTGAGATGAAGAATGGAGTTCTGTGTTCCTTAGAATTGTTGCCAGAACGGCTTGAATTAATTTGTTTACAGTTATTTGTAATGGAGGTGTACACATTGGCCCTATTTGTTTCATTTTGGGACCTAAATTAAATGGGGATGATTGGCTTGCCGACTTCACTGCAAGGCCTATTCTCATCGAGACAAAGCTGGCAGCACTGTGAGGATTATATTTTTGATTTCATCAGTGCCTTAAATACCATTCAGCCACCCCTGATGAGAGATGAGCTGAGAAATATGCAGGTGGATAACAGCATGGTGTCTGGGATAATGGACTATCTGTCTGGCAGACCACAGTTTGTGAGACTCAATGACTGTATCTCTGATATGAATGTGAGCAACACCTGAGCCCCACAAGGAACAGCCCTGTTTCCTTTTTCACTTTATACACTACAGAAAATAAATATAACACCAGGGCATGTCTCCTACAGAAATTCTGAAATTATTCTGTATTTATGGGGTGTATCAATAAGGAGGATGAGACACAGTATAGGAGTCAGGTGCAAAACTTTGTTTCTGGGTGCAGACAGAATTGTCTGCAACTTAACATCAGCAAAACCAAGGAACTGGTTCTACACCCAGACACTATTCAGGGAGTGAATGTAGAGGCAGTGCACTCCAAAAAGTACGAGGGAATCCACATCAATGGCATGTTAGACTGGTCTCATAACACAGAGGAACTATATAAGAATGGGAAGAGCAAACTCTTTTTTCTTAGGTGACTGTGCTCCTTTATCGTGGATTGTTTTGTCCTTCACATCTTTTATAACTCTGTGATGGCCAGTGTAATTTTCTATGCTGTGGTGTCATTAGGTAAAACAGTATGATTCATAATTTAAACAGATAATACTGAGACAGATAGATCAAAATAGCTGGATTCTGTTTGATCTTTGTAATCAGTACCAGTACCAGTAGATAATACTACGGTGAAATAGAAACTGTGGCAGTGCTACTTGATAAATAAAGCAATTTAAAATGAAGTTAAAGTTTATTTTTGTTTGGGTTTTATTTCCATATTAGTACATTTAAATAAACCTGATTAAGAAACATTAAAAAAGTTAATTATAATGTACATATGAAACTTTATTTGCTGAAAAGACAAAGTCCATTCAGTTACTGAACCACCACATTATTGTTTCAAAGTTTACAGAACTAATAGGATTTAAGTTTTACAAGTAGAAAAAAGAATGTACATTTGCAGTTTTTCTAGGGGCTTTGTATATCAAGTATTTCACAGGTAATATCAGATGATTAAAGTTTGCAGACAAATTTAAGGAATCATTACACATATTATTCAGTACAATCAGAGTTCAATTAAATATGTCATCAGTATTGAGAAAAAAATATTTTTCCTCTTACCCCTTTTTTACTTTACTATATAAGCCCTTTAGCGCTTCAGATGGAGAATTGAACCCAAACTTTCGAGCCACGTCCTTACTAACAAAAACCTGAAAAAAATTAAAACAGCAACTTCATTTTTAAAATTAAATACATTTTCTGTGGCCTTGTTGTGGTGTTTTAGTACTGTACTAAGCTGTGCCTGTAATATTCAATAAGATGTAACTTGGCTAGGCATGGTGACTGACTACATTAGTTTTTTCTACTACCTGTAATGACTATAGTATGAACAAGGTGGCAACATACATAAAATTATGAAAAACAATAAGGAAATACATAAATATTTATGTCTTTATCTGTCTTATATAAGTGTGCATTATTTATTTCTGTGTAATTTTGATTCATTATTATCTAATTTTAATTTGTTTCTTTCTTAGCTTGCAACTATTTCTTTGACATCTTGTAAAGCTTTTCGAATTACATCCTTTGCATGAAAATGTGCTATAAAATAAATGTCAATGGTATTGTTGTTGATGATGAGGGGATGGCAACAAACTGAAGTGGGTGAAGTTAAATGACTTATAAAATAACATGACCACAATGTATTTTATATTTATAAAATATAACAAGCCTGCTGAGGAAAAACACTAACTGCTAGTTAGGAGCCCATTACACATCATATTGACCAAAGGCCAACCTACATTTTTAGAGATTCTGTCATTGCTTGTCAACACCTAGTAGTAGCAAATCACTACCAAAGACTCCAGTAGAGAGTGCTGCAAGGCAACAAGTACTATATTATGTGTGATTACAACTGAAAATCCCACTGCAGCAGATTGTCTTTTGAACTATGTATGATCATATATTTATAAAAACTATTTGCATTTAAGTCCTAAACAAAGAAATGCACAATTTATATATGAAAGCTTCACTAGTAACTAAATGACAAACTAAAATCTTCTCTGCATCCAAAAACATACCTCCATCAGTACAGATTGCACATCAGACACATTATGAGACATCTCTACCCTTAGCTTGGATATAACAATGCCATCCTCATGAAGGATTAAAAGACAGACTTGTCTGCTTTTCTCTAGCTAAGCTGTACTGAGAAAGCAGTTGAGAAATGAGTAGTTGCTGATAACATGATTATGAATCAGCTTAGCAAGAAAAAAACTTTCAAAAACAACACATTTGACTCTTTTACCTCTAAACCATCAAAACTGAGAGCTGTCTAAACCATCAGAAACACTGCTTGCAAAGCTTCAGAAATGTTATACATGAATGCTGCCTATTATTCTATGTTGAATGATGACTGGAAAAAAAAAATAAAACATATGATAAACATACCACATCGCCATAAGAAAAAAGTTGATACAAGTCATCCCTTGTTTTCTCAATTTCCACAGATACAGTAATTTTTTGACCAGCTGCCATCATGTCATTATACTGTTCTATTCTTTTTATCATCTTCACTTGCTCATTTGCATTTCTTGCCTGTAAAAGAAACACCTTAAACATTATTTTATTTACATTACACCGCAGAATTTTAGTGAACTGTTAATGAAATATCATGAAAGACGGCAAACAGTTATTCACTCTGCATTTAAAAATACAATGCAATATTTAAATATTTAACAGCATGGTGTTACAACACTTTAAGGAATATTTGCATTTGAGCCTGCAGTATTCAAAATATTGTTATTATACATATGGCTGAGAACAGGCAGGGGGCTAAGTATACTATATTATTCCCATACTTGGGTCATCATAATTATGTAATTGTTTTATGTTTTAAAATAAATATTCTGAATCAAATTTGTAATATGTTGCAATTAATGTAATTTCTTTTTATTTAACTGAAGTAAAAACTTCACATTACATCTTTACCTTTACCATTACTTTTTTAATGGTAATCTGGGTAGCGACACCCTTATGGATCATTAAGACCACAACCATCACTGCAAATGTTCATTTAAGATCCTATGTGTTGTAGCATCACAAGGTTATTTAGAAAGACAACCAATCTAGACCCCTACAGTACACCTACATAATGACAGGAATCTGTAGTATGCTGCAACTAGAAGGAGTGATGTCTATATGACACAAATAACTGAAATGTTATCCAGGACCCTGGAAGTGCTTATTGTGGGAAGTAGTTTGGGACACATCTTAAAAGGTACTGCTTCCCTTTGTTCAGTTAACTTGGAGTTGGGAGGTGGCAGTTGAACAAAGACTAAATTAACAAAGCAAGCCTAGTGATAAGAAGAGGAAAGCATATGGTGGCTAGTAAGTGGACCTTTCACTCCATGGGGAATTCAGGGACCTCCTTTATTAGTTAAGCTCCGAAGGCCTATGCATTTGTTGTTTGCCTTCTTTTTGCATACCATTGGCCTTACCTGTAATTACGACTTTTTTTATTTTTCTGTTAATGAATGCATCCTAGACTTGGTCCACTCAGTTATGACAATGTACATCCCCATCTGTATATTGTTTAAATTTAGGTCCTTATACAGGTAGTAGGGTTGGCAAGTAATTAATAAGGTTGGAATGTTTTTTTTTATTTTTTCACATTGTTTGAATAGCACCTAATATATTTCTTGAAATTCTAACAGCTATTAATGAGTGTCACACATGTGTGTCATATTGTCTGAACTTGTCAAGTATGCACTACCACCCCAGGAAACCAGGGGGCACAACCTCTGGCTCTTTTCTGACCCACAACTCTGAAATGATACCAACTGAGGGCAACTGACCGCACCTCTTCCAGTGCAAGAGCTAGGCTATGGACCTCCAACCCTGAAACCTGACCTCATTCTAGAGCCTTTACGCTACAGCCTATGGCTCCTTTTTGCGTTTGTTTATTGACTGTGCCATCAATCTCTTGTTAAGAGTTGATTTATTATTTTATTTTAAGTTATTTTCACAATCATCACTAATATACCATACACTAGCAAAATATGTTGATCACTATTCACTTTTCAAATACTGATAAAAGTTCAATGTTAACTGATCGGTGAAAATAAAATCCTGTGATGCTTAATAGCCTCTTTATTTTAATATTATGAATATTAACCATTCTCTTGCTTCCAGAGTTCCATTGCAGCAGAATGTGAAGAGTGACTTCACTTGATCTGTCTTGATTCCACTCTTTTGGTTGATCACATTGGATTGTGTAAATAATTTTTAATTTCAGTATACATAAGCATTTTTATCAGATGGAGCTGCAGAGGCAGTTCTAGTTTGTTTGGTGTAACTGACTTTAATATGAATATATGCAAATTACACTTTCAAATTTAGCAATTTCTTTACTATACAACTGTAAAAAAACACAATGTCTGACTTATGCATGGGCAGAGCATTTTGTTTGGGACTTCTGTATCAGTGCTAAAATTTGTGATATACCATCACAAGAATACAAGTTGTTATTTGAGTACCAGTCAAATGATTGGCTCAACTGTATATGACAATAATTGGCACACTGCTGCACAGATTCTTATATGTACAGATGGGACAAAAAATCCTTGCCATCTGGGTGTTGATGATATATCTCCACAAAATATATTACAATACATTTTTCCATTGATTAACCCCCATTATATTCTTAACATTGTCAAGATTGTAATAATCATTCATTCACTAATGTGTCATTGCAAAACTGCACTTATAAGACATCAAACATGGAAGAGTTTCAATAGCAAGAATAGATTAGGTGCTACTATCATACAGAACTGCATGAAGTTCACTGGCATTTAGTTGGTTATATCTTTAGCCCTGGAGGCAAGCTTAGCTGATGTATATTATACACTGTCAGATATGATGATAAAGCAGCTCCAAATGCTTAAGTGCTGGCTTAAAAATTGAGAGGCTGAATAGGTAGCATAGTTAATGTTCATGGCTACTTTTCCTAAAAGTCCAAATAGAACAAGTCTTTTACATTTATATTTTGAGAACTCAGACAGTTTGTTCAACCGATTAGGGAAGAAGAAGAACAGGAATCCTTATTATTATATTACTGTATATGTAAAAAAATAAGTTATAATAAAGATGTTACTTCTGTTATTAAAAAAAAAAAAAGCATTAACAAATTTAGAATATCTGACATTTCGATAGTAGTATTTAGTAACTAAAACTGGAGCAAATACAACAGATTTCCTTGAATTATGTGTGGTCCAGACGATGGACTGGGTTCAGGGTTACTTTTGCACCAGATGCTTCTGGGAAAGGCTCTGATCCCTGGTACACTTACTTGAATTAAACAGAATTTAGAGCATATGTATGTATATATTTGGAATAAAAATTCAAACTTAAGTGTGAATTCCCAGTTGCTGAGTTTGAGCTCTTTAAATGTAGAAGGTTTACTCTGGGAACTATGGTCTCCTTATAGAGTTAAAAGACATGTGGCTAGTTTGAATGGCAACAATAAGTTTGCCCAGTGTGTGTGAGAGTGTGCAATGCAATAGACTTGCCACCCTACTGAGGGATGTTTCTTGCCTACTATCTTAAAATCTGCAGTATTCTTTGAGTCATCAATTCCTAAATTAATGTATTTCAAATGACCATTTCACATGCTCCATTTACAAGAACAATTCCAAAACACTAGAATACTAAGCAGATGTAATATGACAGGGACTTATACTAGATGCTATAATTGTGTACACTGTATATGATGACAAACCAATTATTTTCATGAGCTACATTTGATACATTAAAAACAAATTTTTCACTCATCTATATAATAAAAGCCCAGTGCGGTGTCCATGTCCGCGTTCCTTTTGGCTGTATTGCCGCCCCGTAGAAAAGCCCCAGTCCGTCCCCTCTCAGAATTCCTGCTTACCCCCCTCCGTTCTTTCCCCTTTGCTTTTATTTTTCCTGTTTCCGAAAATATTTTCAAAACAAAAGTAAAGAAATAGTCAGAGCGTCACATTAACGCCTTCTCCCCCTATTAAATAATCAATAAAATGAAATAAAAAAATCACGAAAGAAACAGAAACCACAACCTACCCTACAGCATCCACCGCGCTTCTGGCGTTAGAGCCAAACACGTGGTGTATGCAGGTTATGAGGTGTGACGCTAATTAACGCCCGTACTAGAACAGATTATATTGTTGATATACTATTAACTATTTACAGGGATCAACTCTTTTGGGGAAGTTCATAACAAAAAAAAAATGTAATTATAAATAACATGTGCACTTGAGTATTTTGAGCCCCGCATCTGAGTCGGATGGTTCCTCTGGTCACCAATTTGTGTGTTTCACTATGCCCGCTATGCCTTTCCGTCTTCAGCTACCCATGTGCACTTGTACGGAGGAGACCTTACGGAACAATGCCGAAACGAAACGCAACTAAACCTGCTGCTGCGAGAGAGGACACATTACAGCGTGATCACGAAGCAAAGAGGCAAAGGTGTGACACAGTCGCTCGCAAGAAACGGACACTCAGCATTCATACAGATTAGTTCAACGATGCGTCTCTGCCGCACAACGAAAGGCAACTGAAACCCCTACAGAGAGAGAAGACAGATTATGCCGTGATCGCGAAAGAAAGAGGCAAAAGTGTGCCAATGAGACACCCGATGAGAAGTCCTTACGATTGAGTCCTTCAACTGTGGTCATCCAACGCGCAGCGTGGCGCGCGCCACGTTGCTAGTGTTTAAACAATACAGGATTCTCTAACTGCAATCTAAATGAGATGTTCCCTGCATGGAATTTGCATATTCCCCTCAAGCCTGTATGGGTTTCCTTTGAGTGCTCTCTTTTCCTCCAACAGTCAAAATACACCTGCAGGCTATGTGGATTGGCATTGATAAATTGGCCCTAGTGTGTCTGTGTGTGTATGTCTGTGTTCTCCTGCAATAGCACTGCCCGGGATAAGTGTGTTAGGAAGATAATTGAATGGATGAATTCTCTAAGCATACTTTTAAAAAGAAAGTCCTACTACTATATTAATCATTGAATTTTAGAAAATGTACCTAAAATGTTTTAACAGACTACGTTCTACTTGCCACAGGTTAACCTGCATAGATGTTAATCTTTAGAAAAGCATTTAGGACTTCCTGAGTTAATTCAGTTCATAAAAACCTTAGTTACTCTAAATGTTTTTAATTTTACTTATTTTTTGTTAACCAAACACTCAAACTGAAATACTAATCCCCATTATGACACAAACATCAAATTTAGTAATTTGTGCTAAATCATCATCCTCATTTTCATCATTATCATACTTCATCACCACTTCTTTATCAACCATTTTCTGAGTTTAACAAGGATAACCAGTTGTCTCCAAATGTTTTTCCTCCACTTTCCATGATCATGTGTCTCTTTTAGGTGAGGCGTATTTCTTTTATATCTTTAGAGAACCACGTCCAACCATGTCTTTTGTGGCCTCCATAGTGAAAGCAAAATGTTTACAGTACATAACAAAACTGGTATCAATAAAATAATTCTAAAAAAAAGCACAATAATTTCATCTCACCTCAACATGAATCCACTTGTAGTCTGAAAGATCTACTGTCTTGAAATTTTCAGCAGTGACATCCGGAAGATTGCTAAATTCAAAATGTTCAATGTCACTTACATGTTTTACTAATTAGTGCATTAAATGGATTAGAGTACAAAATACTAATCTCAAGAAATTTAATTTAACAAGGATTTTAAGGTCTGAATTTTTAAAATTTCACAGTTAAACACTGACATGTTTTCAGTACTGTAGCCTAAGTTGAAATGGAAAAAGAAATATAGTACAGCATATGAAAATAATGTTTAATTCCATTTAGTTTTATTCTAATTACTGTATGTCATAATTCAGAGAAAAACCTGCATGATGTTTCTTTAATTCATTAGATAGAACTAACTGCCTATACTATACTGAACATTCTATTCTACACTGAACATCTTTGCAATATAGTAATACATCATTGAATCACATGGGCAGAGAAAAACTTAAGGAACTGGATACTGTTAAATGTCTTAAATTCCACATACAGTGGTAATCAAAAAATTACTATATAATAAAACATTACAGTCTACCTTTATTGAAAAGAAACAATGTTTACGAAATAACTAAACAAAGCATAAACTTAATATCCTGATCTAAAATAAGATGGAATACACTAAGATATTGTTAGTAAAGTGGCAAACTAACAGAATTAGTGACCTGTTAATCCAACAGTAAGTTTGTACTACTTTTCACTCACAGTGCCTAAAACTGAGTTATTTTTAAACATACAGATATATAAAACCTGCGGTGGGCTAGCGCCCTGCCCGGGGTTTGTTTCCTGCCTTGCGCCCTGTGTTAGCTGGGATTGGCTCCAGCAGACCCCCGTGACCCTGTAGTTAGGATATAGCGGGTTGGATAATGGATGGATGGATGGATATGACAGACAGCACATAACAATGTCAGCATGAAAAACAACATGAATAACCCAAATATTTTAAAACCAGTTTGTAAAAACTGGTAACTGAATTAAATACTTACTTTAGGAACTGTATATTTTAATAAAACTTTTGATTAAATGTTACATGAAGAAATGTAAATTAAAAATGTATACAACAGAAGATTCACATCTCCAGATGTTTTCAACCAAGTTTTACACTACTTTTTCTTACAATAGTTACACATAACCAATCAGCACGCGATCAGAACTTTAAATGTATTAAAGCACGTGGGGGCATGGTGGCGTGGTGGTTGCACTGCTGCCTCACAGCAATGGGGTCCCGGGTGTACTCTGCTTTGAATTTGCATGTTTTTCTGGTGGACAGCATAGAGCTGAAATATCATGAAGTCAATGTGCGGCGATCGCTGCCGGCGCCTCTCAGTGCAAGAGGAAGTCTGTTTAAGAAGCGCATAGAGATTAACAACAGGGTCGGGGAACACTTAATATAAAGCATTTAATGTGCTACATTAATTTATGACGGAGTTTGTGAAAATCTAGTAAATTAAACATTCTTAGATGAAGTTTAGTTTGCGACATTCCACTGACAAAATAAACTACTAGAATAAAGTGGAAATGTCGACTTTAATCTCGACATAAATGTCGAGAATAAAGTGGAAATGTCGAGAATGAAGTCAACATGTCGACTTTAATCTCAACATTTAGAATTTTTTTTTCTTCACTGTGTCCGTATTTTTTTTTCACCATAGATTCCAGTCCAGTTTGCTCTGTGATAAATACTTAACACACATAAAAAATAAAATCTAGTTGAAATTTAACAAACAACAGATTGTATCTGCAGACATGACAAATTTCATGATTTCACTGGTACACAATAATGAGAATTACTGCTAATACAAATTTAAGTAAATCAATTATAATTATAGTTTTTAATTTTAAATACATTTAATAAATTAAAACATTAAACGCTGGAGTTCAACTACAAAAAGCAAATTTAATTTACACTTAAAAAAATGTGCATTATTTATATACTTTTATATATTTCTTCTCTAGTCCATACCTTTTATTTAAATTTCACATAAAGAATTAAGGCCAAACATTGGAACTAATTCTGGTGCTGGGGAAAAATAAAAGGTGGTACAACAAAAATACATACCCTCTAACTAAAACAAAAACAGAGGAGGATAAACTGTAGATAAACATGGTGCTGTTTCTATTGTTTGTGTTTTAGCAGATAATTAAAGATATTAATTCTGAACTCCTGGTTTAAATAAATTATTTAAATAAATTAATTGCATTGTACATGCAGATGTGAACAGTGCCACAGCAGATATCTTGCATTGCAGAAATGCCATGAAATATCACAGAAATATCTAGCTGTCTTTCTTTAATTTTTCAATAACATTTATCTTCAGTACAGTTGGATAAAAAGGTGTATGACACATACCAACCCCCAAAAATCAGAAGATGAAAAAATAATATACTGTCTATAATTTTAAAATAACCTGATAAGTCTAATGTAATTAAACATTTTGGAATTTGATATAATTGCCTACAATGAGGGTACTCTCAAGGCTACTTTTTGACACATAAATAATCTAGCGGTTCTAAATGTGGTATTAATATACTACATGGTAGCTTAAGAATTTTTATATACTACCAATAGTTTAAATGCAAACATTGCTAATTAAAGAAAAATACAAATAATTATGGCATTTATGCAAAGGAAAATAAATGTGCTGGTTAAAATGTCAGTGTTGTAGAGAATTATTTTAAAGCTATTCCTATTAAGTTTGATTGTATTGTCTGGGGTTCTGAATGTCAATATTTTTTACTCTGCATCTCTTAGTTTTTAGTTTTCTCTGTGTTTATTCGCATGCTTTGTCAATTTAGTGTCATTTTGCAATTCTGCCATTACGTTTTTTTTACACATTAATTAAATGATTTCTTCTCCAGAAAGTGAAGACCATGCATTTAAATGTGAGACAAAGTTTTTAATGGTAACTCTAATTGGCAGTTAAGTTGTAATTCTAAAGTTCCTGGCAGAGAAAAAGCACTGTGTTACTATATTAAGCAAGATGGCACAGAGGTACATAAAAAATGATGCCCTTCAAAGGCCAGACAAAATTATAGATTCTGGAACACAAGGGAGCAATAGATTGAGCTCTAGCCTGTTAAGTCTGTAGTGAAGTTGAGCTACAACTGGCCCTGTCTGTGTTTTAGGGCCTTAAACTAAAAATGACACCAGAAAGGTATAAAACCACCTCAAGAGAGAATGAGTTTAAAGTTCAGAGCAAAGATCAGATGAAGGCTCACTGACTAAAACAATAAAAAATTCCAAAAAAGAAAAAAGGGGAGTGACAGATGGGAATTGAGCAAGTGAGGCTTTAGCAGTACCTGATATGTAAATAAGACGAGACATCCCATCTGATAGACACGGACTATTGCTTGGTTAGTAAGACACTGTGTTACAGTAGGTTTTGTTGTGTGTTTATTACTTTATATTCTTCTTTCATCTATATCTTCCATTTTTGTGTAATTGTGAAATAAAAGTTCCTATTTAAGAGAGGCATTGTTTTATTGGAATCATTCTGTGCCAAAACACAAGCCAGGTGTTTGCATTCCGATTAGTATATAAAATATAAAAAGTGTCAGGCATAGTGGCAGGATGTCTAGCAGTACCAGCTATAATCATCATGAACCACTTAGTAACTAGTGATGGTTGCCATATTTTAAAAATAGAACTGCAAAAAAACAACAATAATAGTGTGTACTAAAAACAGAAAGGGATAATATTATTTTGGCTCAACATTGATGTGGATTATATAGTACTCATCCATGTTAATTTATCTAAAAATAAATCCAGTGTCCATTGGAGATACAAAGTACTGAAATAAGTGGCCAGTGTTTGCTGGATAAAGTCACTGGAAAGTCACTGGCTCTGGAAAATGTCTGGTCTATATGAATGTGCAGCATTCTATAGCTCTGCCTTCCATTTTGTGGAATAAACAATACTTAAACTCTTTCAGCATGAAAGTAAAGACTTTGTGCGTTGTAGATTAAAACTTGTAGTGTTTAATTATTTGCAATAATAATGTCAGACATTATCTGTCTGTATATTCTGGCATTATGCAAGCATGGCATATATGCAATAGCACTGTGAAATCAGATTATCAAGTTTATTTGTTAACTCAAATCAGCATTTTTCTTACGTGTCATATAATAATACTGTACGAGAGCCATCATTGGAACAGACAATGCAGCAGGCACAAGGAGTCACTCCTTCATTCTGCCATACCACAGAAGAAATGTCCACACCACGAGCTGTGAAATCATCCACAATGAAGCTTTCAAAGAAAGAAAGTATAGCTTTTATATTTAAAAAAAATTAGATTTAAAATATAAAAGTGGTGTGATTTAGAACTTAATGCATCTTCATGGCATCTGCAAGACAAAATGTAATTATCAGGATTGGTGAACTGATAAAACTACTGGTTCAAACATTATGTATAGTGAGATGAATAGCTAACTGAAACTTGCAAAGCACCAGATTGCATAAAGTCAGTACATGAAGTTGCTTCACTTATTTTTCTCAAAAGAGCATTTACCTGAAAGATAAACAGAAAAGTTAAAAAGGGAATTAACTATGCTTCCATTAGTTAAACAAACCTGCTATTATGTAGTATGGTTCTGCTCCCATTACTCACATTGCTAATCACTACAGAGGATGATAAGGAACAATCCAAATGCTGAATCATGTGACTGACATCAATCCGGTACTTCTGGAGATCATTCAAAACAAAACTGCTAGATATTATTACAAATCAGGAAAAATATATTTCAATTAGACGAAAACTGCAGGAAACTTAACTTATAACAAATATCCAGCAAAATAAAATGTTTCCAGAAAGTATTCTTCCCTTTTGCATTGTTATAACATTTTCTATTTGCTAAATCTATTTAAAATGAAAATAAAAATTTATATATAAAATTTATATGGGAATATTAGGTTACTTTCAACATACATTACTATATAATACAACAGCAGAGAGAACCTTATTCTTTGTACATGTAATCCCTTCTTGCATTCTGAAATGAGATCAGGGTGTAGCCCACCAATGGTCAATTTAATTGGTTAATACGACTTTAGGATAAATTCATCATGAAGCCTAATAAACTGTCCATATCGATATCTATGATTTTAGACGTTTACAGGAAAACAGTTAAAGGAAAAAAATGGGAAAGCTTACAAAACCATCAAGACGTTTTATGCAGTGAGCCCCCACCCCCTTAAAAACTTCAGAGAAGGATCCTGTAGCAGCTAAAAATTTCCATGGTAAAGATGGAAAAGACTGAAAAGAGGCCTCTTAAACCTTTCACAGGATATGGGAAATATTACATACTGAACTTATATACACTATGTTAAAATATTCTGTGTTTGTATAAAGTATTATTTTTAATAATTCTTATACATGACTAGCTCATGTTTGTTTCTGCACAGGAAAAGACCAGTGCGCAAATAAGAGAAACAATAGCAGGGAATTGAATAGTGTAATATAAAGCTGTGAAGGTGAAAGGTCCTATCCACATGGTGCCACACTTGCTGCCAAATTACGCAATGACTGTCAAAAAAAATGTTTCCTTGCAATTATTGAAATGCTATGCTGTAAAGGAGAATTACACTACAAAACCACCAGTATTAAAATGAACACTTAAAGTGTATATCTGGAAATATAAATATACACTTCAAGTTTTAATTTAACACTGGTAATTATGCTATGCATTATCACAACCAAACAGATGGAACAGAGTTCTACTACAGAATGTCCTTCAAACCACTGCAGTGTTGCAGGATGCGGATTTTTAGGAAAAGCTAACTAAGGTACTTGTTTCACTAACATGCATTAGTATTTTATAAATTTCTTTACTGAACTGTAAAAGTAATGTGCTTATTAAGTTTGGTAGAAGACATACATACAACAAATAAATGAATGCCAATATGACATCTTCTCTTGATTGCTAGTGTACTCCTGTTTCATTATTTAAGTTATCTTTGAAAGATTAGATAAATACACAGTCTTGTAAAAGGGTGGGATATACATCACCTACCTCAGGAACTTTACGGTTTTACTTATCTGCCAAGTGCACACAACATGTTTACCTTCACTGGTAGTTGACAATAATCTCCTCACCAGCACAGATGTACCAGGCATGCACTGGTTTTCTATAATTAAATGTGTGATTTTGTACTTAATTTCCGTGCATCTCCTCAACCATGGCATCTCCCCAACCATGGCATGCTGTGCAAGGGATAGGTTAATTGCTTATTATTGCATCCAATGGTAGTGTACGTTATTCAGACATCAATGATATTGTCCCTTTAGGATTATCTCTGAATTGATGCATTAAATACATTAGAAGGAGATACAGAAACACTGATATGAATAAATGCTTTACATGTCTCTTGCCACTCAATGATCAAAGTTGTGTGGCTCCTTGCAGCTTTCAGCATTTCTTCTTCACATAGTCTGAACATCTGTGTGTAATATGCAGGTAAGCTGCATTGCAACTTAAAGCACAGATATCTTAACCTCAGTTCCTGCAAGACTGTACTGTTTCATTTGCAACAAATAGATTTTATCAGCATTTTCAAAGCAGGTATAGATTTTGGGTGATTTAGCCACTAATGTTCATGGCATGTCTAAGATCGGGAGGATTCAACTGTGGACTATTAATCATTTCTATCATATCTAATGTATAAGATATTCATATGTCAACTAGTGTCACAAATTCTTTTTTAGTATCTTGTATATCATAATATGTACAACAAAAAGGAGGCCAACAGTCCTTAGTTAAGTAAATAAAATGTTATTTCTGCTAATATTTCACATATTTTTGGCCTTTGAATCCGATTAAGGCTGTAAGAATAAATCATTCCAGTACATTTAACATTCAGCTAGCAACATAATAAATGTAAAAGGGATGAATGCTTTTTGGTGACACATTCTATGTTCGCATAATTAACAGAACAAAAATGAACATTGAAAGGCCTACAATATTAAATTCTTTATTATAAAACTTTTATTACATGACTAGTATTTTGTTTTCACTTTTTCTGTTTCTAAGAAAAGGCAAACTGTATTTACTGATTTTTAGAATATCATCACTCTTACACAATAAATAAGTCAAAAAATGTACAAATGTCATAACATTTTAAATGCATACAGCAAATGTAATTTACTATTGTAAAAGATATAGCATTTCAAATTTTAGTTTCTTTTAAAATTTTTGTTTGTTTACTTTATCAAAGAGACATACATCACATTTTGTTTATTAAATAATTTTGTAATAATGAGTCATATTAGCTACAATTCCACCACAGTGCCACTCTAAAAGTCTTGGCTCTGATTATGGTAGAACTTTCTTTTAAGTGATTTGTAGAATTATTTGCTGTGATTGTGGGGCATGTCAAAAAACTTTATCTGGGATGTGTTTTTTTTGTCATGAGTGGCTGTTGGACATGTAAACAAAGAAAACATAAAATTAAATTGGGTAAATTTGAAATAATGTTAGAGGAAACATTTTTAAAATTTCCAATGACTTTTAGAGGTGAACTTTTTAAAATTCAAAACTTTGCACAGGATATTCTACTCAAAGTATCTGAATTAGATTAAACTGTCCTGACAAATTTTCTCAAAGAATAAGCGTACCACATTTCAACAAAATCAGTCCAATGGAAGTCGAGTCATTTCACATGGACATTTAGACAAACAGAAAGATAGAAACTATTTCAGCCAAACACTCATTCTGCAAAACTCCTGTTCCACCTCATCCCAAAAGTAGTCTATTAGATTAGCATTTTAGGATTATGCCATCCATTAACTGAACCAGCCTGAGGTGATATCTGCACATCATCTTTTTCGAAAAATTAACTTGAAAGTAGAAGGGCTGTGGTCATAAAATGATGAACATGCTCAGTAACCATGTTTTGTTATGTTGTGGCACTCAAATGATGCTCAGTTGGTATTATGAGGACTAATATATGGCAAGAAACCCCTCTCCATAACTACTGAGCCCTGTACCGTTGGCACAAGGCAGGATGGAACAATGGATTCACCCTGTTTAAGCATCTGCATGTTGCAGCAGACACTGAGATTCATCAGACCAAGCACATTTTTATAATCTTTAGTTATCCCGATTTAGCATTTACTGTAACGTCCTTTCAGTCCTTAGCAGACAAGAGTGGGACTGAATTTGAAAATACATGGCCTGCTAAATTGAAGAAATCTTGTTATTCATCTCTGACCTTGTTCATTAGCAAGGATTTTCACCACAAGAACTTCCAAACTGTATATGGATTTGCTTAGAGTGGTTCTTCTGATGTATTGAGAATGAATGTAAGTGCTGTCTCCCTTGGTGAACTGGTGCAACCTATCCATGGTGAAACATTGGCTTAAAACACAAGTCTTGTCCATTCCAATGCTGGAGAAGAGCTAATCTTCTACATAATATCTTGACTATATCTGAATTCCATATTAAGTTGCAGTGCTGTTTTGTGGAGCATGCTATTTGCATTAATAAGCAGTTGTAAAGTGGTTAATAAGTATATGTAACAAAAGGGACTGCATTTAGCTGTTCATCTTAGTAATACACACTCATTTAAGCAGCTGATTTACCGCTGATGAATTTCTTATGGAAAATACAATAGGAGCTGTCCCAGGAACTTTTTCAGTAACCAGGCAGTTTTTAGAAAATCACGAACTTTTGTAGCATTCCCACTAGGAACATCGTCAATTTCTACTTCCTGGTAGGTGGTTCCCTATACTTTTTTTTAGCTCCTGCTCCATGGTATGTAGTTTACATTCAACAAGGAACTATTGTGGATGGGGCTCGGTCAACAAAGTTTGCTAAATGGTTGACCAAAGCATTACAGCCATCTTACAGATCTGTTAGTAGTTTGAACTATGGAGACTTATCGGTGAAGATGGACCACCTCCAAGGTGTGCCACATTATGCACCACAAGAAAGCAATAATCTACCCCAATAAGTTGCTAGTTGCAGTCAGATCGAAGTAAAAAGGTGGAGGTGCCTGCCATGAACTCCTGATCGCAGAAAACATCGTACCGCATCACTCTTCTTTGCATGTCACATACTTTGCATAAAGGTTGCAGTTCCTGCTGTGTGGTGGTAATGGAACACACAAACATGACCAAGGACCACAAGTGGCCAAGGGCCTACATTGTACAGGAACACAATGGTTCCTGAAAACAAAGTTCCTGTGGTGGGAAAAAGCCTAATGAGTTAAAACAGTCTCAGTTTCCTAACTGGGACATCCAATCAGTTCCCCAGCCATTTTAGAGATATTATGTACCGGGTCGGGTCCTGGGTATTTTACTAGTGAACGATGCTCCTTGTACCTCCTATGGGAGGATTAGGAGGGTATTCTAACCACATGCCAATCATCTCTTGATTCAGAGAAACAACGGTTAATCTTCAAGATTCTCCCATATTGTTGAGCTTGTCACCATTTCAGAGAAAATAAGGTTAGCATCTCTACATAAGAATCTTATTTTGGTGATTTGTAATCTTAAGCACAGTTATCTTGAATAAATGCATAAAATGTTGGAAAGCATTTTAAAAAGATTTTTATAATTTTACTTCTGAATTGTTTTAGTGGCTTTCTTTGTTGTAAGCCTTACATATAATAGGATTAATAACAGACAGACATATATAATTATTGTTGTTTTATACAATTCAGAAAAATTTATTGGATCCAGAAACTTATATTACTTACTTTGCCACTTGACCAGCTGCTAGAGAACCCATAAAAGCACAACGTGCTCCTAGTAGGGAAAGTACAGTGCAAGAGTTTGACGCATTGCCACCTCGCTGCCATCTTTGAGACAAACACCTAGGAAAAAATATATTTTAGTTACAGAAAGAGGTGCCCATTCATAGATGTTTAGCAAACAAAAATAAATATTAAATTGGATGTTTCACCCCACATTATTTTTTTCTGCTCCAGCAGACCCCCGTGACACTGTAGTTAGGGTATAGCGGGTTGGATAATGGATGGATGTATTAGACATAATGTCATAAAATATTGATTAATCATCCATTAATATATAAACGCATGTAAAACCTTACACAATAAAAGAAAGGTGGTACTGAACTAATTATAATGTATATGAGTGCTTCATTTTGTTCTAGCCATACAACCATACAATAATAATAAAAGTAAAATATCTTTTGTAGTATGGTAAGTACATTTTATGTTAATCAAATTGAACATGTTTCTGTTTTACTCTGTTTAATTTAACATTTGTGTCATTTATGTAAATGATGCATTATATAGTGACTTCTCCCATTGTATTTAGAAGCTTTACAAATGCTCTATGGCAATGCATAGGAAAGAAAGCTTTGCAAAAATAAATTTCATCTAATTTCATACGCAAGTACTATTTTGAATACAACAGGCAGAAAATCACTTTGGTACCTTGATCTGATTCACAGAAGACCTGTTTGTTCAAAACTGTGAACTTCAAAAAATCGTTATCAACTCTACTGTGGTGGCACCAGTTGAAGGCACTCTGCTCTGTGTATAGCTAAAAATGTTCTTCAAAATACTCTTCCCATGCTATATTTATTTTTCTTACAAAATGCATGTGAAAATTTCTGAGAGTCATAGATGCTCTAAAAATTGTCTGCTGTAGGTTTTGGTAACTTCTGCTATTCTCTCTAGGGACATTCTGCATTCTTGCTGCCCACACTTGCCCCATCAATTAAGTTTTAATATGAAATTACAATATGGTGTTAGGCTTTCAATAAGCACGAAGAAAGTAAGACTCATATATATACAAAAATAAATTATACTATTAAAGATCAGGGGCCTCATGCATAACGGCGTGCATAGAACTCACACTATAACATGACGTAAGCACAAAAGCCGAAATGTGCTTACGCACAGAAAAATCCAGATGCAGAAATCTGTGCGTTCGCCAACTTCCGCGTTCTTCCGCTACATAAATCCCGGTCAGCATGAAAAGTAATGCTCTTGCATGCACCTTCTGTCCCACCCCAACTCCTCCCAGAATTACGCTTCTTTGAATATGCAAATCAATATAAATAGCCCTTAAGCTCAGTCTTCTGTAAAAAGACAATGGGAAAAGCACGGGGGAAAGTATAAGAATTTCAGCGAATACCATGTGGAGGCAAAGAAAAAACATACTATTTGTTGATTTCAATCCGTGGTATAATCAACAAAAGGAAGCTGATCGAGTGACATAGCGTGTTGGAGAAACTTGAAAGCTCAAGTTCACAAAGTCACACAGTACCGGAAATAAAAAAAAAGTTGTCACATATCAAAGTCGCAGTGAAAAGCTGAGTCGTAGCCCACCTTCTGAGTGTCATATGAAAACTTATTAGGGTACAGAGAAAAAAAGGCAAACAGTGGGAAAAAGCATGAAATGTCAACTTCAATCTCGAAATTTCCATTTTAATCATGTAGTTTATTTTGTCATTAAAGTAGAACATCATAAACGTCATCTTAAAATTATTTAATTAACCAGTTTCTCAAATCACATCGTAATTAAAGTAGCATGTTAAATGCTTTGTTTTGTATTTGTTCTTCTATTTGCTCTATGTGTGTAAATCACTACATGTTTCTTAAATCGTCTCTCTTCCTCCGACAGGACACAGAATCCATTACATTCGTGATATTACAGCCCTCTGAATAACTAAAATACTGAGATGTATACATGATATTTTCATGATGATAGGAGTTAAAGCACGTTATTAAACATGGGTTTCAAGGCGCAGTGATTGTGCACGAACTTCGTTGAAATAATTTATTGCAGCAGTACTCAGGGGCGGCTCTAGGCTCGTGGCGGCCTGTGGTGTTGTGGGTCCACAGCTCGTTTAGTAAAGGCCGTTTAAATAAATAACCACCGCGCTCGCGGCTTCGTGAGGGGCATAGTAGTCGTAGCAAGCCGCGGGGCGATCTGCGGTGTGGGCGTTTCTCACCTAGTGCACAGTGATTGTTCCCGTGGCTAATATGCTGCAGCTGCTATGGCCCCTCGCTAGATAAAAGAAGTGCGAGTCGGTTGGAAGGATGGATGAAAAAAAGACGGAGGTTATTGGGAAGCAGGTCGGTGAGAGAAAGAGAGAGCCACGAAGAGCGGGTGAGCGAGCAAATGAGTGCTCGTGGGCAGCTGCGAGAGCCTGGGTGTTGGGCCTACACCCAGGCGTTTGAGTTGATGTTGCTCCCGCTGAGTGAGCAGGTAGCGGGAGTGACCAGGGGATGGCGACGAGCCGCAGAAGGCCGGAAAGGCAGCGTAAGTCGGGAGGCTTGGTGGTGGAGTTCCCAATGTGAGCGACCTGGCCGTTGGTGGAAACCAAGTCTCGGGGACTGGGATGAGTGCCAGACCAAAACCAGGGATCGTGTGGTCTCCAGTCTCGTGTGAGTGAAGGGAAAAGGGCAGCTGCAGAGAGAGAGACTCCCCTGTTGCGAAGCGTGGACAGGGAGAAGCAGGGGAGTGACAAGTTAAAAGAAGCACCGAGCTTGTTGTTGGATTTTAAAGATTGTTCTTGTTGGATGTTTTAACCTCTGGTTTTAAAAGGATTGTTTTTTTTCTATTGTTTTAAACCTCCACATGTTTTTTTTTTATTGGATTATTTATTGAACCTTTGAAGCACTGCAATTTTTTTAAGTGAACACTTTGACTGTTTTTGTTGACTGTTTTAATAAAAGCACTGTTGCACTTTTTTACCATCCCCTTGCTTACTTGTTGCCTTCACTGACTAGCTCATTTGGTAACATTATCGACGGTGTTGGGTTCAAGGGCTCCCAAACAGAGATGGGAGCATGGAGCCGAACCCGCATCGTCACACGGCCCTGGGCAGAGAAAGAATCAGTGGCCCCTTCACCCGCCAATGTCAATATGGTATCTTATACACGGCAGATGGCCATGTCCATTGCGGACACTGCATAGCCGCCTCGTGCTCATGACACAAGTGTTTAACTTTTGTCGAAATTTGCTGCTGCGTTTTTAGCTGTGTCGTTATATTCTCTTTCTGTTTTATATTCAATATACTGTATATTGGCATGGCCACCCCTGCAGTACTGTCTCTTTCAAACGTACTAAACTCCAATTCATGTCCTTCCTTTTCTTTCTCCAAGTAACCAATCACCACACAATCAGCTCTGTAACAGACGTTAAGCCATCTGTAAGCTTAGAGCACCGATTCTTCAAAACTTTTAAGGAACATTGAAATATCTTCGTAGTACATGTTTAATTATTCTATCCTTCACGCCAGTCCCAGTGAAGCATACAGTGCGAGGCAGGAACAACCTTTAATTATTAACAATATAGATTATTTAAATGAAGTTTGTTTTATCTGTATAATATAATAAACATATTTTGCTGCATTTCATCTTAAAAATGATATCGTCATCATATGTAAATACGCGCTTTATAAAGTGGCTCAGGTTGTGCAATATTATAACTGTGGTGCAAGTTTACAGTGAGGTAATTCTACTTACATAAACAGTTCTACAAGGAGCACTTGATTGAGTGTGTTTAGAGCTCTTGGCATGAAAATCTTTCTGAACTGCAAGGTCCATACAGGAAAGGTTTGAAGCATTTGCTGTATGTGAAACAGTTCAAATAGGAAGCATGGCTGAGGCAGTGTGTGCTTGAAGCTGTATACCGATAATTCTCTTTCCGTTTAGCTGCTCCGAGTGGTGCAGTGAGAGTAATATGGAAAAAGATGATCTGCTGTGGCAACCCTTTACGGGAGCAGCTGAAAGAAGTAAAATAAGGTGCAGTGAGAGTAACAACGCTAAAGCAGCTATGGTATTTAGAATAGTTTGACCATTCCGTGGACCATTATATTGTTACTGGTTAATTACAATCAGATGCATTAAACTAATAAACAATATGCGGTTAATTTCAGTGTATTTATAAAGCCGCGTCAGGAAAAGAAAGGATAACCACACAGGAACAGTAGCACTGCTTTGACGCTGGGTGCCGCCAGTCTGCAAAACTGAGCGGAGAACTGTATGACAGGGTATAAGGTACCGTGGAAATGTGCGTGGCTTTACGCCAAATTTAGGTTTTATACATCACAATTTGAACGTGGAAACGTTCTTACGCAACATTTCTGTGTGTACGCACCGTTTATACATGAGGCCCCAGGACTGTTTAAGGCAAATCAGTAAACAACTTATTGAAATGCAAGAATACATCTACCTGCAGTATCAGCCAAGAAAAAGGTGTGGTGCAACCTATGCATACAGTATTTTGCATGCAAGCTACCATGTTAGAAGTTTTGTCTAGAAAAATACCCAAATGTTCAGCTTGTGAGCCATCATTTGTTTGTGCATAATTTAAGTTCACATTAGTCAGTCAGTCATTATCCAACCTGCTATATCCTAACACAGGATCATGGGGGTCTGCTGGAGCCAATCCCAGCAAGCACAGGGTGCAAGGCAGGAACAAATCCCAGGCAGGGTGCCAGTCCACCGCAGGGCAGACACACAAACCCCAAGCACACACTAGGATCGCCAATGCACCTAACATTCATGTCTTTGGACTGTGGGAGGAAACCTACGCAGACACCGGGAGAACATGCAAACTCCATGCATGGAGGACCCGGTAAGTGAACCCAGGTCTCCTTACTGAGAAGCAGCAGCGCTACCACTGCACCACCCACAAGTTCACATTATGTATATATTTAAATCCATTTAAAAGCTACTGTAGGTCACTTGTTATTTTGGAAAATTTCTTAAGTGTATTTTCTGATTATATTTAATTTATACTACCGGTCAAAAGTTTCAGAACACCTCAGTTTTTCTAGTATGTTTTTAATCAGTTGTAATACAATGAATGACCTAAAATGGTGAAAATACTGTATAAGCATTGAACTGCCAGAGGATTACACTTAAAATTTAGGTTAGCAATAACTAAAAAAATGGAATGGGCAGCATATTAAAAATTGTCCTTCTTCAGGGAACAATTAATAGGTTACAACCTTCAGATGTTCTATAGCAATTAAAGTAAATTAATCCTTGCAAGTTGAAGCAAACAATTAGCACATGTATCACAACTTCTGTCATTATTTAAAAACCCTCTGTTTGTTTTAAAGCAGAGTTGGAACAGACTGTGTTACTTAACCCTCTGAAATACTACTTGGACTATTACACTGTAGAACGTTGTAAATTCCAGTGATAATGACAAGAAAACAGCAAATAAATGAAATGAGACAGAATATTATTACCCTTAGAAGTGTAGGCCTTTCATTTAGAGAAACTGAAAAAAAATCAAAGTGTTAGTGAGTACAGTGTCATACACAATCCAAAGGCAATTGGAAACTGGAAGAAACTCTTATAGGAAGAGATATGGCAGATCCAAAGTCACAACCCAATCAGAAGACACAGCACAACAGCTCCCAGCACAGCTGAACTGTGGTAAAAAAAGCAAGTCTTTTTGTGCTGCAGGTTTGACTGGGCAAGTGGCACTAAGAAAGAAGTTCCTTAAAGGACAAAATAGGGTCTTGAAATATCGGCTGTGGACTACTACAGACTTGACTGGATGTGTACTAAAACTTTTGAACAGCAGTGTATACACTTTATAGAACGTTATGATGTGTTACACTTTCTCTTAACACTCACATTTTGCAGTGCAAAATGCTTTTTTTAAAAAAAAAGCTCTCAATAGGAAATATAATATGGAAATGGCAACCTGAATTTGCACAAGCAATTAATAAATGTAAAGCACAAGAAGCAATCAACCTTTCACTTGCTGTAAGAAAAAAGCTCTAAGTTTTAACATTAAATACACACATGTTTAAAATTTCCCTCAACCTGTTTGATAGTTATCTTGTACAGTTTCACAGCAGCTTTACCAAGTTAAACAGTAAATGCAATACATTTATGTCAGAAAGTTGCAACAAGCTTTGTTGAAGAAACATGTACTGTAGCTTTGGAAAATATCACTGACCTATTCCTTTACTTGATGCAAGAAATATTTTCATCAAAAGAATATCACAGAATTCAACATACATTTAATAAATAAACAGACTTGGATACATTTTTTTCATGACCCTAAAAATGATTAAATTAAACTTGAAATGGTCCCTTTTCTATTGTGTTATTTTAAAAGCACAATTAACTGGAAGATGCTAAAATTAGTTGAAAACTTGCAACATCCATTCACTCAAACATTTTCTTAAAATAACATTAATTTCAAACTAAATGTAACATTTTCGTTACTGACAATCATTACAAACAACCAATATTTATTGCATATAATGTCCTTCTCTACAGAATGCCGTCTCTTTACAAATACAGAATTGTTTATATATGGTTTATAAACATACTCTCTGTGTAATCTGCTCAAGGTGGGTGGTCTAAAGGTAGGGGCTGAAGTAACAACCTTGAGGTTTAAAATCCAGTGAGTTAATCGCTTGGCCTCATTGTCTGCATTTGCTCTAAAAATGCATGTATGCATTTTCTGCACAAGTGTATGAGAATGTGTATGCCAGTACAAAGAGTATAACTATTTTTGACTGGATCCTTATTTCAACATAAACACTAAATTAACACAAACAGTTTTTTTCAAATAAATGAGATGTCTGATTAGCTAACCATGCTCACAAACTAGATTTAGATAATACTCTTTAATCAAGCTTAGGTTTATATTAGTAACATTTAATCGTTATGAGCATATTTTATTTATTTAATATGAGAGCTCCTCATACAGTGGTGTGAAAAACTATTTGCCCCCTTCCTGATTTCTTATTCTTTTGCATGTTTGTCACACAAAATGTTTCTGATCATCAAACACATTTAACCATAAGTCAAATATAATACAAGTAAACACAAAATGCAGTTTTTAAATGATGGTTTTTATTATTTAGGGAGAAAAAAATCCAAACCTACATGGCCCTGTGTGAAAAAGTAATTGCCCCCTTGTTAAAAAATAACCTAACTGTGGTGTATCACACCTGAGTTCAATTTCCGTAGCCACCCCCAGGCCTGATTACTGCCACACCTGTTTCAATCAAGAAATCACTTAAATAGGAGCTGCCTGACACAGAGAAGTAGACCAAAAGCACCTCAAAAGCTAGACATCATGCCAAGATCCAAAGAAATTCAGGAACAAATGAGAACAGAAGTAATTGAGATCTATCAGTCTGGTAAAGGTTATAAAGCCATTTCTAAAGCTTTGGGACTCCAGCGAACCACAGTGAGAGCCATTATCCACAAATGGCAAAAACATGGAACAGTGGTGAACCTTCCCAGGAGTGGCCGGCCGACCAAAATTACCCCAAGAGCGCAGAGACGACTCATCCGAGAGGTCACAAAAGACCCCAGGACAACGTCTAAAGAACTGTAGGCCTCACTTGCCTCAATTAAGGTCAGTGTTCACAACTCCACCATAAGAAAGAGACTGGGCAAAAACGGCCTGCATGGCAGATTTCCAAGACGAAACCACTGTTAAGCAAAAGAACATCAGGGCTCGTCTCAATTTTGCTAAGAAACATCTCAATGATTGCCAAGACTTTTGGGAAAATACCTTGTGGACTGATGAGACAAAAGTTGAACTTTTTGGAAGGCAAATGTCCGTTACATCTGGGGTAAAAGGAACACAGCATTTCAGAAAAAGAATATCATACCAACAGTAAAATATGGTGGTGGTAGTGTGATGGTCTGGGGTTGTTTTGCTGCTTCAGGACCTGGAAGGCTTGTTGTGATAGATGGAACCATGAATTTTACTGTCTACCAAAAAATCCTGAAGGAGAATGTCCGGCCATCTGTTCGTCAATTCAAGCTGAAGCGATCTTGGGTGCTGCAACAGGACAATGACCCAAAACACACCAGCAAATCCACCTCTGAATGGCTGAAGAAAAACAAAATTAAGACTTTGGAGTGGCCTAGTCAAAGTCCTGACCTGAATCCAATTGAGATGCTATGGCATGACCTTAAAAAGACAGTTCATGCTAGAAAACCCTCAAATAAAGCTGAATTCAACAATTCTGCAAAGATAAGTGGGCCAAAATTCCTCCAGAGCTCTGTAAAAGACTCACTGCAAGTTATCGCAAACGTTTGATTGCAGTTATTGCTGCTAAGGGTGGCCCAACCAGTTATTAGGTTCAGGGGGCAATTACTTTTTCACACAGGGCCATGTAGGTTTGGATTTTTTCTCCCTAAATAATAAAACCATCATTTAAAAACTGCATTTTGTGTTTACTTGTGTTATATTTGACTAATGGTTAAATGTGTTTGATGATCAGAAACATTTTGTGTGACAAACATGCAAAAGAATAAGAAATCAGGAAGGGGGCAAATAGTTTTTCACACCACTGTAACTAAATCTACTGTGAACACACCTAACAATGGCAACTGCATGAAAATGTTTGCCATGTACAACTTTGTAACTAGTGGATTGAAATATTTAGCAGGCACTCAGCACATGTAAACACTGAGAGACTACAGTGTTTTGGACTTTGCTTCGATCACGTGCTTCTTGCAAGTTCAAGCTCAGTGCATAAGGCCTCATTTCCTACTGCAGCTCTTTTACACTCATGTGTTTCTTTGCCAGTAAAAAAGAACATGCAACAAATCATACGGCTATCACATTAATGTTTATATTTGAAAATATATTACAGTTTAACGAGAAAGTGCAACCTGTTCATCCCTAGATGTAGGTAGTCACCCTTATGAAAAAGATCCAAATCCTAGTGGATCTTTCACTGTCCACAATTAGTATGCAGAAACAATAAAAACATCTTAATAGTATGCTGCTTTAAACAGTCAAGAGACGGTATGATTAATCTGCACAGTGAATATGTGGTCAAATTTGGAATACTGTGGGTAGGTTTGGACTCCATTTTACAAGAAGGACAAAAGAATGCAATAAAAAGTGAAGATAACACTTGTTATATTTATTTCATGAATGTAAATAAAGTATGAGCTATAAAAGTGAATGTTCAAAATCAGAGACATGATTGAGAAGGACAGGATTTGTCAAAACATTTTTCTCATTGTGTTCAACTTGAAAAAGTCACTATAACTTTAACTTTGATAGGTAATGTTTTAAAAATCAAAGAGTGTTTGCAGGATCATAACCTGTCTCATGTATAATTTTATTGCCTAAATATTCATAATAACAAAACAGTTGGACAGAATCCACATGCCAGCAATAAAACAACAGTGTGTATTTTGCAAAGGGGGCACATCCCCTCAGAAAAAGATTTTTTTTCTGTGTTTACAACATAACTATTACCACTGACTTAACATCTTGAAACAAACAGCTGATAAAACCACAAACCATCAGCATATCATTGGAACAATAATATTGATCCAACACTGTAATCAGAAGCATGGGTGAGTTTCTTAACTTATTGATAAGCTCTTGGCTTTGCAATAGTGCCCTACTGACTTAAGTTGGAGAAACACCAGCTGTCTTCTGCAACTGCTAAACATTGAACTCTCAATCATTAAGGTCATCAATTTAGCTTTTAGAAATTTGAACAGTGCTTTTGCAGTTTGCAGTGGTTTGGATGGCAAACTGTTTACAGCAGGAATGTATATAGGCTCATGAAAATACACCATATTATTTAAGAGCATCTCTGCGCTCTTTGTTTAGGGCTGCTTACAATTGTGATGTGTGAAATTTAGCTGCTGTACTAGTGCTGCTTAACCAGATTGCAAATGCTTGAGAGTATGCAAATACAGAAAAAAATAAAATAAAATAATGAAATGAAATGACAAACCAATGAGAAGCTAACAGATGAGCTTCTTATAATAAGGAGAGGTTTAAAAAAAATGTTCTCCTTCTGTATAAACCAACAATGCCTGCTGCTGAACAGAAACAACATTAGGCACATTTCCCCCTGTCTTCCAGTTTATTAGCCATTTTCTAAATTCACCCAGGTTAGCCAGTTGTCACCCAAATTTCAGGGGTATTGGAGAAGACGTTTTCCCAGACTGAGGCCCTTCCTGACACCAACATCCTGGAACAGTGACATAATTCTAACAACAGGTCACAAGGGTAACCTAAGGCACATTGTTAAGCTAAAACAAAAATCTAGTTTCTTGCTGAACACATGAAAAAGTGGAATAAAAAGTAGAATTGAAAGATAGGTTGGGGTAAAAGCTTAGCTCTCAGAAATGCAGAATGGCTAGACATTTACAAAAAAAAGAATGTCAGGAAAAAAGAGAGTGATATTTGTGTTTTGACATGTCAAAATTTGACAGGATAGTATGAGAGTAAATAGCAAAGCAGAACAGAAGAGTTGGCTTTTAATTTTTGTTTTGTTGCCAATTTTCTACTGCCTGTGAAAACATTTTGTCTATGTTGTGGTCATTTGTTCCATATACAGTATTAGTAGCAGAGAGAACCGTATTTTATTACACTATACAAATAAACTCCACCAGACACAATAAAGAATCAAATGTGACTAAGACAACAGTCAATCATAGGGAAAACACATCTATACACCTACATTTAGTCATACTGGGTTAGTTTAGAGTGGGTCCAGGGCTGAATGAGATCGGCTGGAAATGAAGACTGTTCTGAATATTGTCTTACAGCACCAAACTTAATGTTAAGTGACATGCAGCGGCGATACTACTTGAGAAAAAAACTGCACTGATTTGACAATGTGTTACAAATCCTAAAAGACGACACCCAAACCTACAGGAACCCTACACTGGGATGCCGAGACACAGACTCTGCCTAACAGTGTATTTCATTTTGGCCATTGATCAGTGGTTCATTTTTCCCTTAAAATTATATTTAAGAGCCACCACTGGCTTAGTCTTGCTTTTATTTTCAATCACTCAACAAAATAAGCAATCAAGAAACAAAATATTGATCTGAGAGACATTTTCAGACCCTTCATGTGTATTTAATGACAAGCATTTTCTTCACAGAGTAGCTGTATTTTTCATGCATTGGATAGAAGAATACTTAAAAGTAATTTCCACAGATGTATTGCTGTAAAATTCATGTTTTATTGAGTTTTTAATTGTTAAATGCCATTGGGCCTATCTAATATTGATAGACACACTATTCCAATGTTTTGTAGCCCTGTAGCTACAGCCTCTGCCTACAGTACCTATTAATACATAAAACTTAAATTCAATATTTAGTTTTAAAGCATCTCAGTCAGTCTAGCCCTGCTAATACATAATACTACCATTGGGATTTATTTTGATTGACACTAAACTGACCTGAAATAAGTGAGCGTGCTATGCAATGGGCAGGTACCTGGTATAGAGTCGGCTTCTGCCCAATACTGCCATGGTGAGTTTTGGCTTCCTGTGACCCTGCTCTGGAATAATTAGGATTTTACTTAATTTAATGTTTTTGTTAAGTGATATGTTCTCATTACTGGTTGCTATAAAGAAATTAGATATCTATTTATTATTAAGGGTAAAGAACTAATAAATAAATAATTAAAATCTGCTTTATTTCAAGCGATTAATTGTGAAGTTTAAACTGCTAATATTATGCATTCAGAAATAAACTTTTCCTGGTGTTAGAATGGAGACATACAGTATGTCCTTTACCTTGTGTTATAGCATTCTGGGGCTTGGTACATCTAAATGTGATGCTTTCCACTAGGTAAAGAACAAAAAAAGAAAGAAGTAGTAGCTCTATATCACAGCCCTTTTATCTCCAGCTCGGTTGTGCTGCCATACCAAGCTGTGATTCAGAAAGTGACAAAACTTTCAATTACAACCTGTCATCACTTTTGAAGTCACTGCAGATTCTTTCCACTGCTGCAGAAAGTAACAGCTCTGATAATCTGAACTGAAGCTGACCTCCCTACACAGGACTGCCAATACATCTTTTAATTTTTTTCTTAGCACTGAGCCCCAAATTGCCCTCTCAACACCAACTGGCACAAAACTACTAATAGAAATAAGATCATTATTGTCAGTTATCAGATTGTGAATGCTGAAAAAAGTAATCAGTAATGTGTAAAGTTAATATAGGATTGGTTACTGAAAATACATGAGGAACAGCTGTATTTAGAGTCAACGTCTTTGAAAATGTTTTGCACCTTAAACTCCTCTCTTCAATTAATCTGAGAAACAAAAATCCAGTAGAGCAAGGGTTGTGACCTACCATTGCACAACTGTAATGGTCTGTATGCCGCAAGTACAAACAAATCTTGAGGGTGACACATAATAAAATGGAGGTCTAGTGATACTGAATTCTTTACTAATCTACTGACCTTATAACCAAACCAAATGGTTTCAGCTGGTGACAAGTCAGATGTTGTAATATCCAAGTATATTCAATAATTTGTTATTTGGATTGATGCTTTCCGTTGTACAGAAATATGCAGTATGTGATTTTTGCTATATTTCCATATTATACTGTACATATATTCATCTTGCATTTACACATTAATAGTCAAGTATTTTAGCCTATACTGGGAACCACATGAGGTGCAGAAAAATGTCCTTCTGAAATGTAAACATCCAGAGAGAAACTGGAAAACATGATTACAGCTGAAGCTCTAGGTTTTGCTAGGATTTATACTTACCCAAGGAAAGACATGAGAGACAGAGAATACAGGTATACGGAATTGAATTGATTATTGTGCAAATGTTGTCAATTTGACGATAATGATAGTCTTCTTCAGAGTTGCAGTGTTAGCACTGCTGCCACACAAAGAGGAGACCAGGGTTCATGTCCCAGGTTCTCCCGGCATTGAGATTGTATGTTCTCCCAATGGGTTTCCTCCCCGTGTTCCAGTTTTCTCCCACCGTCCAAAGACTAGTAGATTAAGTAAACTAGCGTTATTAAATTAGCCTCAGTGTGTATTTGAGTGTGATGGACTTTTGCCTTGTCCTGGGATCTTTTTTTGTCTTATGCCCAGTGCCTAATTGAATAGGCTACAGCTTCCCTGTGACCCTGACCTGGATCTGCTGACTTAGAAAAAGGGAAGGATATCCTCCTTGTCTCTACAACTGTAAGCATTTCCCAAGGAAAACCTGTATTAAAAACTAAGCTCAGTAATATTTTTTTCTCAAACATTCAAGTGTTTTGCCAGCTGTTAACTATTTTGAGGTATGTGGGTGTTTTTAGGCTAGCATGAGGTTTGAGATTTAACCTTTTGTAGCAGGGAATGTGTGCCTACCAGAAAAAACAGAGGTCTCTGGCCAGTAGTGTTAAAACTTTCATATCTACAGCAGATTAACATAAAAATTTTGTAATTACTCAAACAGGAAGGTTTAAAAATGAGACATTATCTTTTAATTAAACATATCTGTACAAACTAAGACAGACAATTGGCATGGTAGTTGAGACAAGCAAAACAGATAGCTGTCTGTGCTTTTTTGTATTTGCAGTAGTATATTTATGTCATATTCTTGTCCCTGCATAGGCTCAGATGTCTATCGTTACAATTCATCAGACCTATTAGCTAGAGGGAGACTGACTTCAAGAGCTGTATATTCATGCTAACAATTTATTCATCTGCAGCTTACATTATTCCGCAAATCTCTTGTACATTGATGCTGCCCTCTAGATGGTCCTGTATACATACTTAAACTTAAATGAAATTTGTTCTTAGAAACTTTACAGTGTGCTGCTCTCACTCTTGAAAGCATCATTTTTGTGCATAGGACTTTCAGGTTATTACTTTACTACAAAACATACTTCAAAATTTCTAAAAATAGGAATGCCATGCTCTCTAATAATTTGGTCTAGAATATGACAATGTTTGTGCATTGATCTAGATCCTATTATTTCTGTTTAAAAGTGCTCCTTTCAATCAGTAATAACCTGATAATCCATAATCAATCATTTAACAACCTTTGTGCTACTGTTTTTTGTTTCTCAGACTAGCTGAGGAGATGTCATTAAGACCTTGACTCTAAATACAGCTGTTCCTTTTGTATGTTCAGTGACCAATCCTATATTAACTTTACACATTACTAATTACAGACATTGTGGACAGCATTGCCTTACAGGCCTGAAAGATGATTTAATTTCTTTTAGCCTTTGGTCTTAGTTAGCAATGGAAAAATAAATCAGCTCAAAAGAGGCTATTAATGTGGCATGAAATGCTGCTGTGATTTTGAAGATAACACTGTCTTATTTATGGTTACAAGGTTACATTCTCCAAAAGTAACATAATAACTGTAATAATTTACCGCATGTGTGGTCTGTTCAATCAGCACATGAGTTTTTAAAAAGTCTCTGTAGTATTGTGAAATATAAACTGCCACAAGAATCACAGAGGTGAATTGCTCAGGCAGATAGGAAGATGTCGATGTAATAATCAGTTATGATGCAAAGTATATACTTGAGGGCACCTGTGTAAATTAAGAGGAAAAGTGTTCAAGACAAAACAGAACATGACTGGCATTGGGTTAGGGGGAATAAATCTGGATTGCCTAGAGAAATAAACATGTCAATAAATGGTGACCATGGAAACATCACACAGAAAAGGACTGGGTACTGGATTCATACCAATGATTTAGCAGCATTTAGAACAGTATTTTCAAGTTATTATGTAACAACATGCTAAAACAAAAAATAAACAAAAAAAAGAAAAATCCACATAATCTTAGAATAAGAGATCTTCACCATGTGTTGTTCTACTTCATATAAGACTAAATTGTCAGCATTTTATAAAATAAAGTTCAAATGTTATTAAAATGCATGCATTAAATATGACTTCATTTTTGTAGATTATGGTACTGTTATTTCTTCAAAAGCCAATTTAGTGATAGCGGAGAATACTAAACGAATGAAGAAAAAATAGACGGGGGACTCCAATCAGTCTTTGGGCACACCCATTCATATCGGGCCATTTAAAACTGACGATCAATTTAACACGTTTGTGAGGCTTGGAAAGAAAACTGGAATGCAAGCACGAAACCGAAATATCTGAGAATGCGAAAACCCTACAAAATGTGAACGGGCAGTGATTCCAAATTAAGCTCATGTCCCGAACCTGTAACGCAGCAGCTCTAAACACTGCCCTGTGCCACCCATGTTTTATATTTATCTTTAGTTGTAATTATTTTCACTCTTTGTTGTTTTAGTCAGCGTTTAGAATTTCTGTACAGATGAATGATTCTTATTAGAAAAGCTTTTGACATTCTATCAATAGCATTCAAGCAACAGATCACAAAACGAACATTAATGCACACGCCCACCCATTTGATACAAATACAATCCGTTAAGTTGGTGTTTACAATTTTGCTTTATAATTCAATTGAATGAAGCGTATATGCGTGTCCCCATGAAACACAGCAAAACGAAACTTTTTTTTCTTTTGTGGCATATTTCCCGTGTTACCTTGTATCAGTATCCTCCTCCGGATATTTGTCAACAACGCTAATAATATCTAAGCATACTAAACCGATGCACATGATTTTCTTTTCATCCATCTTTGAAGCGCTCGTGTACAAGTCAGACTCAACATTTATGCTGATGCTTCAATATTGAAGTGGCCTTTGAATTCCATTGATACATCATTCAAACGGTAAATGCCCGCCTCTCGCTTCACATGACCAACTACCTGTGATGGTACTCTAATGATTGACATGAGACTATTGACCAATTATGGATTTCACTTTTAGTCCCACCCCTTTTATTACCACTAGTCCCAAGAGAAGATTCGTCGCTTAGCTGGTGACGTCATAATGAATCGCCACTAGTTTTTAAGCATAATGAATAAATAACACAATAAGATCTCTGCTCTCGTCACTTGCATAGAGTTACTTTTAATTTCCTGGAATATATATTTCTAAGATCAAAAACTGAAACGAACAGAATAGAGCACCAGCTCCAAAAACAGGCACCTCACGCTACGCTGCAATGTCGAATACTGGAATGGCTTTTAAACTGAATTACCTGAGAGTGAACCGGAGCTTTGCACTAAAAATTAAAGGAAGTGTATTTGATTTAACTACGTAACATTAATAAACCCACTTAATCCAATTTAATTACAAATATTAAATAAGTGGGTAAGGAAAACTGATGGATAAATGTGTAAAGTTGTAGATTACTTTTCTTGACATAAATTCGATAGCTTCAGCAGTTTCTTACTGTATATGAAAATACATTGAAGACACTTTGAGGAGTGAGGTGCTTAGCATGAACACTGATGTTTTAGATTGGTTAACACCTCATATAATAGATTGTGAAGAAGCGGTTTGCCTTTTGTGTAAGGAAGGAGTATCACCAGTCCATCACTGAATGAATACAGACACATAAGGGCCAAATTAGCATTGCCAACAGTATTATTATTTATTGTTATTTTATTAAGGACAAGATATCTCAGCTTTGCTGGATTGGAAGCCTAACAATTGTAATGCTAACCTAATGATATGAGCAGTTTTGCGGCTTCCCAGTCAGTGACATGCAAGGAGTGTAAGAGTTCATCCGACTAAATATAGTTTTAAAACAGCAGCTTCGGCACATTATTATTCAAATCTGGATGAGGAAATTTGAATTTTATTGTTTCCTTCTTTCTCAATAATATTTTGCTTTATATTTCTCTTCTGCTTCCTGCCTAAATATGGCTGTGAGGAAGTCTCTGCTTGTCACAAATGCGTGTAGTGTAACAGCACCCCCACATGGTACTGTATTTTTCAAGACCAAGGTGAATGATAACAGAGTTTTTTAACAAAGGAATTTTTACTAATGTGAATTATTACAACACATAAAAAGGGAGCAAAACACCTAGTAATGTCACAGTGGTGTATTATTCTTTTTGTTCCATTTACTATCAAGGAAATCCTCTTTTGCTTCCTTCTCATTCTCTCTCACTATTTATCTCTATGTTTCTCCATCTTTATCCTTAACCTGTAGGTTTTTCATGGCAGGCCATTTCTTGAACTACATTCCCCTCTTAAGTTTATAAAAGTTTAGTGGAATATTTGCATTTTAGCAAATCCCAATTCAGACTATTGACACAAATATGACTAAATGTCATAGGATATCTCTAGACCAGGGGTTTAAAGCCTTTTTTCTTGGTGTAGCGCCTCCTGGAATTGAACTATTTTGAATTAACCCCCATTTTCTTTCAGTCTTAAATTGTTAAGTACAGGACTCTTACCAGGCACAACTAAAAGTGAGATTTCTTAACTCCCACCTCTTCCACTAATATTGCATTTTGTGATTTTAAAAGGTGACTACAGAGTTTATGTGATTGTGTATGTCTTTTAGTTTTTCTTATTACGTCAGATGCTTTTTTAATTAATTTTTAAAGTAAGAAAAGTAGCATGATTTGATAAAAAATAAAATAGAAAGCATACAATTTTCCTACATTTTAACTGCAAATATAATATAGTCATAAACATATGAGTCCAGATCAAATGAAGTGGAAAATAACTCAAGTTAAATAGGTCAAAATAAATAAGTCAAAGTCAATTGTGAAGTTGGTTAATTAATCATCAGTCTTACCTTTGGCAATACTGATAATTAGCCAAATACTTTGGCAAGGCTCCTACTTTATTTGCTTTACGTTTCTTTATTGTAGGAAGCAGTTCACTGGCCTTTAGACTTTGCTAGATATATTCTGTGCTCAAGGTAACTGACACACTCTTATAGAACAGAATAATACAATTTATTAATAAACACAAGAATTATAGAAGTATGATAAATGCATATGTACAGTATACTGTATTGACATATAAGACTGGACGCAGACAGACTAGACAGACAAAAATACAGAATATTATATTAATTTCTGTTTAGATTCCTAATTTATCTTGGCACAGATAAGTAGTTCTGTGATACCAAGTCTTTAAGGATACTGTCTGATGTTGTGTGGAATTGTTGCTTTGTTGTTGATTTGGGCTCAAGGTGAGGATTCTTCATGCATTGGAGTCCATTCCTTCTCTTTGCATCATGATCCTTATGGTGTGCTTTTCCTTCCCTGTTCACCTTCTGCTGTCTTCTCTGTTTCATGAAAAGCCAGAGCCAGAACTTCATGGAAAAAAAATCATCAATCTTTCTGGCACAAGACTTTAGATATTGAAGTTCTTTTCCTGAGGTAAAGGCTGCTCAGCAGACAGGGCTTACTTCTTAGCTTGGCACACTGGATGTCAGCTTTCATGTCTACAAAAAGGAAGAATATTTCACCTTTCCAGTTTGTTAGTTTCTGAGAGAAGGATATTAGAATTTCATTTTGGAGAATGTGCACAGAGTGTCCCTGGGAGGAATCCCAGTGTTCTCTCAGAATCCCTCCAGGTCTTCAATGAATGCATCCTAAGAGAATTCCTGAACTTCTCCTAACTTGCCTTTCACTGCAAACCCTGTAGGGTGCAGCAGGTATATAAAGGAAGGCTGAACCTTCTCCTGTCTGGATTAAAGTAACTTTCATTTAGAAAATCAGTGTCTTTGAGCGAGTTATTCATTCCATCGTAGTTTTCATCCCTTGAATTATAGGTCTTTGTTCTTACTGGAGTCTATTTTCATGCTCTTTGCTGGAGACAAGGCCTTGGCAACGATGTCAGGTTGTTATCAGATGACGTACATGCAGATAGTTTTAAGAGTTCAGCCACTTTCTGGAATGTATCATGAGAATCCAAGATAGGGTTTATGTGCACCTGTGTTAATAACTCTGAAATACAATGTTAGATGTGTGCATTTTATTATTAATAATTGTTAAAATTTATCTTTGTATTTCATTGTATATGTTTTGGCTTATTCTGCCAATTTCCAAAAGTTCTAAAAGTGAGGATACAAAAAACAAGTTCACCAAAAATAAAAATCTTGTAATGCTGGAGGATCAGACCTGAGAAAGACACAGACAGACATGCTGTTCAGACTGCTCATGCCCATGGAAGGAGTGAGAAAAAGAACACTCTTTGTTTGTAGTTCCCGAGGAATCTTCATTTTAGGCACAAATCAGATCAGTTTATAGAGGTGTGGAACCAAGGGGAAGTAGTTCCCTTTTTACCATTGTGAGTATTATTAGACTTCAGTTTGGTGCAGGCAATGGACATAGAAGAGGAGAACAAGAGTGGGAAAAACTGAAGTGAAATCTCAGAGCAGGAACATCATAAGACTGAGCGATGGAATTGAAGCTCAGCTAAGCGTGGAGACTGAGGTTCAGCAGCCCTTTTAAGTTCCACTTTTCACCTTTTTTAATTTCTTCACATACCACCTGATAGCTACCACTGCTCTTTTGTATAACTACATTAATATGGTTATGTTTTTTTTTACATTTATTGTTTACTTTAATTTTTGTAAAATATTTTTTGTTAATATTTTGTGTGATCACCATAATTTTGTCTTCCAGTCAGTATTTCCCACATTGCGAGGGATGTGCCTTCAGAGATCATAAACTTTGACCTGGCAAGTATAAAAGGCCATTCTAGAGATCACTTCCTTATCCAAGTTTTGACAAATTTAAAAGCTTTCCTGTACTTTTCTTTTCAATAATTTCCATCATTCATAACAGTCATTACAGGTTTTTGAGTCAAGCTTATTATTTTGACTTGGTATTAGTTCAGATTTCTGTGGACTTTGGTCTTTTTTTGTCTACCTTTACTCCTGGTATTGCTTAAAAAAACTTTTCTTTATTGATGCATGTCATTCTGGTTTTATTAGTCTTAGACATACTGTATATTTGATAACAAGATTAGTTTTTAATTCTATTGATTATTCTGATTTTACTTTGGTTGACAACTTTATACTTTCCTTGGACTTCTATAAAACTTTCAGTGTTGTTGAAGATCCCTTCATTTTATTGTTTTATTTATTTTTGCAATACTTTGAAACCTTTATATGAAAATGGAAATAACTCAGTGAAATTAAGCTATTACAATACCCAAAGGTTCTGATTGCAAAGAAGAATTAGGCAAGGCTTTCCAATTTATATATAACCTTTTCTATTTTTTGCACAAGCTTTTTACCATTTGATTGAATTAAGTCATTTGGAAGACATTTCTGTTGCTTCAAGAAGTATCATTAAAAGTCAGCTGGCAGATGATAAAAAGTTTTTTTGAAAAACTCTACAACCGGCTATTGACATAATTAATATGTCCTCTAAAGCATCAGGCTTGTATTAAAATCTTAATAAGTTTATTTTCTTAAAGATTTGGCTTGATTAAGGTATTCTTTTGGTGGGTCATTTGTTGAAAACACAGGATAATCTGAAGACCTATGGTGAATTTACCTCTTATTTTATCTTTTACAGCTAAAGAGTTTGCCTTTGTAATGGTTAAAATGTTTTTTTTGATTTTAAATAAATGTGTGTTTCTGAATTTAATTTAATGTTATTTTTTTAGTTAACCCTAACAGACATTGTGGAAAAATTTTTAAATCATGTGGTTTCTTTACCTTATATAAATGTATGTTGGAGAAACGTTCTTAATATTATCTCTTGAGAAAAATAATGGACAATGCCTCAAAAATATTTTATTACAGAGAAAATAAGGGAATCTCTTTTGGGAATTATAATATTCACACTGTAATGTACGTTCTTCAGAAATTCTAATAAGCCCTCCATCTGTGGACATTGAACAAGGGGCAAATGGAAAACCAAAAATAATATTGTATATCAGCTGTCTAAAAAAGCTCTTCACATACCCTACATTGCCAGTCTCTTCAGTGTGTCGACATGCACTGTTGTCAGGCCTGTGCCTGTAGCAAACCACTCATTAAGAAGTCTATATGGTACCATTTAAGATTATGAGCTTAATGCTTTGGTTTTAAACGTGAAGTAATTTATGTACATGCTTCCTTTAGGTCAGATTATCTCAAGGCATAATGTGAGCTACCACAGCTATGCTTATGACACACAAATGTATTTACCATTAGCACCTGATGACTCTGACTCTCTTGGTTCACTGACCCAATGCACCTAAAAGTTGGAATAGTTAACCAATAGAAATTTGCCAGGCTAATATGGTGGAGCATTTTAAAAAACTGCTACAAACCCATCATTTTAACATGGATTTTTCATAGCTACATTTTAGTGTACCTCTGATAAACTACGCGTATATAAACATTGATTTATCGTTTTCTTCAATGCTCCGCAATCTGTACTAATCCCTACTTTTCTCTGCTGTCCTTCTATCGGTTTTTCTGTGGTGGTGAGCTGCGCCACCACCACCTGATCAAAGCACCTTGCAGTCCCTACATTGTTGGATTTAAGACAGTACCCCAGATACCCCAGATATCTACATGACCATCATCATGAAATTATTTCATGTGAAGCCTGAAAACCATGACGACTGATTTAGGTCATTTATGTTAGGTAAAATGCCTAGTTGGGGCTGGGTGGTCTGTGGCCTTGGAATCCTTGGAGGTTTTGTTTTTTTTTTCTCCAGTCCATCAGGAGTTTGTTTGTTTTTTGTTGTTTCTGCAGTGGCCATTGGACCAAACTTTATTCTTTGTCTTATCTTATTTTTGTTTTTTATTAACTTTTCTTTCTTCATCATGTAAAGCACTTTGAGCTACACCATTTATATAAAATGGTGCTATAGAAATAAATGTTGTTGTTGTAAAACTGAGAATTCCTCATGCTGGATATCAATTAGTATAAGGAAGTTCAAACTCCTAAAAACACAGAAGCCAGTGAGGTAGACTAAAAGCACCAATGCACTTTGTAGACACTGAAGGTATCCGATCCTGAATGACACAATTAGGATGTGTTGTGTGGAGGACATACTCTGTTCTTAAACCCAGAACTTTGATGTACATAGAAATAGCAATACACAAACTAATCTAGTAGGTGCTGTTAGACACTTTCATAGTAATTTTAACTTTCAAATAGGTTTTATTTATGTGTTTTTAATTTTTGTCTTTGTTAAACAAGGTATAATATTATTCTGAGGTAGATGGCTTCTCCTGAAAGGTAACTCCTCATTACGCACACACAAACCTGTTTCAAATCACAGTTTTGAGGGAAATGTAAGACTTGACCATTTCCTCATTCAGTTTAGATCATGTACCTGGGAGCTATACCTAACACCTTGGCCTCAATCACCCTGGCATTTCTTCAATAAGGAGGTTTTAAGGTTTGGTTTTCCTAAAAGGTAAATGATTCTGCACAACATTAAACTTTGATTAACCAAGACCCTTCTACTTTTCCTCCAATCAGAGAGTGTATTTTAAATGTACAGCATATTTTAAAAATGAATTGCAAATGCTTCTTTGCTGCATGAATTTGCGTATTCATTATTAAGAGAGGGCGGCATGGTGGTGAAGTGGGTAGCGCTGTTGCGTTGCAGTTAGGAGACCCGGGTTCGCTTCCTGGGTCCTCCCTGTGTGGAGTTGGCGTGTTCTCCCCGTGTCTGCGTGGGTTTTCTCCAGGTACTCCAGTTTCCTCCCACAGTCCAAAGACATGCAGGTTAGGTGCATTGGCGATTCAAAATTGTCCCTGGTATGTGTGTGTGCCCTGCGGTGGGCTGGTGCCCTACCTGGGTTTTGTTTCCTGCCTTGCGCCCTGTGTTGGCTGAGATTGGCTCCAGCAGACCCCCGTGACCCTGTGCTCGGATTCAGCAGGTTGGAAAATGGATGGATGGATGATGGATGGATTATTAAGAGAAATGCTTCCATTTATATTACATCTGTTCAACAGCATAGTCTAGTATTTAAGGTGAAATGTGTATTATTTTGGTCTCATTAGAGTAAGATGTGACCATATTGTGGAGAATATTGATGTGGCATATCTCATGTTTTTAATGTGTGGGACAGAACAGAGGAGCTTTATTGCTAGAAAAAGTGTACACAATCAAAGGTCAGGTTAATATTTGCATAGCTGTTCAAATGTATCTTCCTGACATATTGATATGTATCTCTCCATTTAATTTACTAGAGACATTGTAGCAAGTGCCAGGACATTGACAGGGATGCTGATAAGCACTAGTACAGGCTCATTAAACTGAAACTTTGTTGTTGATTATGAAATGAATTCCCAAATAATATTTAACATACAGGCTGAATGCAAAATTTACCATGGCTGGTCATACAGTTTAGGTCCAAGACCAGTTTTATTTATAATTAAAGATAAATTATTAAATTAGGAAATAAAGTATAACACCATATGTTGGATTGCTAGATTTTATTATGGCAAATATTATTGTGGAATGATTAGGAGCCAAGAAATCACATTGAAGAGTGACTTCTTCTTCTAACACCCATTTGGGAATGAAAGACTCAAGAAAGAGATGTATGGTGTGATAGACAGTGTGTATGGGTGGGAATCCTGGCCAGGATGGGGCAAGGTTCCTTACCTAGAAGGGAGGCCGGCATTATCAATGGCGCAAAAAAAAGAGTGAAGATCGTCCTGCCTCAGCCTTAAGAAAGGCATAAGATGCCATTGCGGCGCTGGCTTTACTATCATCCCGTTAGGGTTTTACCAAGGAGCAATACCTGGTAGGATGGCCAGTGTATTGGAAGGTCGGCAGAGACAACCTGGTAGGATCACATGCTCCCCAGACATGCTGGGTGGCAGCATCCAAGTGTGACGCTTCCACTACGGACACGTGCGTGGTACACCGGGAACTATAGTCCTGTAGGTCAGCCTTGTCGGGTTCTGGAGGTTTCAGCATTTCATGCTGCAAGGATTCACCATCTTTACTTTATGGGACTTCTGACTGACCTGGAAGTACATCCATCTGGCTATGCCCTAGCACTGGAAGTACTCATGGGTACAACATAAAAGAAGTTGCTCAACCTCATCTAGGTGAATTGGAGCTGGGTGGAAGGATGACAAAGCTCGCCTGGAGGAGTGGAAGGATAGAGAATAGGAGAAAGAAAAGAATTGTGCTGCATTTGTGTGTGTTCAAAGCCTTTTAAAAGATACTAGGCTGACCCGCCTTTTAAGGCGACCGACTTTTAAGTTGACCACTCCTTAAGGCAATTTAATATGTAGATCAATTTGATATTTTATACATTTATTTTATACATTTTTATACATTTTATACTCATTAATTTGGTTATATTGCATTTGAGCGGTATTACTTTAATACTCGTAGTTTCTGTTATTTTTGTGATGAAATTTAAACTTTTTTTCTATATTTAGGACGCCCTTTTGAACCCCCCTGATATTTACTACGCGGTGAGGCATTTGTACTCCATCAACATTAATTATTTCCAGAGACATAATTTTGTCTATTTTTCCAGCGCATCGCGCACAAAAGCAAGGGAACGATGGGAGCACCAGAACTCTGCTCACATCATGTCGCTTCGTACCGCAAGCTGCAAGTAGTAAGTCTGTGATAAGCGGAATACTGCTACGCTTTCCACTCACGGGACGGAAGGACAATCCCGACCACTTTTATATAGTAAGAAAGAAGAAGAAGATATCGCACAGTCTGGAGTAGAAAATCATCTTTTACCTGGAAAAACGAAACTACAAATCCCATCGTGCATTGCAAAATGGATGGGGCATGTGTGAAACTCCGCGCCTGCATAGCACTCACGGGACGGAAGGTCAATCCTGGCCGATTTTATAAAGAAGGATATTTGTGCAAAAAAAAAAAATTATTGTACCAGGAAAAGTGGTCACAATGGTTAACAGTGACTAAAATCTAATGTGACGTTCTGCACTTTTAGAAGAGGATCTGGATCTAACAGTTTAAATCTCTTCTCTTGTCATTATATTGATATCACACTTGCAAGAAAGCTTAAATCCATTCACTGATGGGTGGGACAATCATCTGCTGAGAACTGAGGGAAATCTAAGCCCCAAGCAACTATGAGAGCTGAGATATAATGCAGTCTCTGAAAATGGCCAGGGATTTATCTGGTCTGACCATACTGGGCACCACTAATCCCAAAACCCCAAAAATAATAGTACAAGCACTATCCTGGGTTCAAATCACGGTGTTTTATTCATCAAAATACCTTTAATAGATTCTGTTCCTCTTATATGACACAGCACAGCAAATAATCCTCTTCTTCTCTTGCACCTCTACTACCAGATGAGTTTTGCCCTTCTGCACTCCTGACTCATACTTCCATTGTTAGGTCAAGAGCATCCTTTTCAACCCAACCATGAAACATTTCCACTATAAAACCTAGTCTTTGGGAAGCACTTCCAGGTTGAGCAGAAACTCAAACCCTTGCATTCTGCTGGCTCTCACTGACGGTCACCAAGGAACCCAAAAGGGCAGCTGTATGGGACCACAATTCCCATACCAGGGGTTGCCTTAAGGGAGACTGCCACCTAACGTATGGTTGAACAACCTGCATGTGGGAGACAGTCCCCCATTGTCCCATAAGTTTGGCCTCCTGACTGAGAAAGAGACTATTATTTATCTAGCTTGGGATGCACCATCCATTTTGTCCATCCTGTAATTTGGCATTTTGGCTGTGTCAGTAAGTCCTGTCCACTGTTGCTTTGATATCCAACCTAGTGTACTGCTCTTCTGTGTGTCTCATGATGTTGCTCTCCTGGCCAGATGAGGGAAAGGAAACCATCCCAGCCAAGACGCCAGACCTTTCATTACACTGGTTGTTTAATTATTGGAAATTTGGTTGATGCCTTGATTCATAGCAGTTTCACAGATTAAAATAAAACAGTTTTAACTTTCATTTTTTACTGAAAGGTTAAATGACTGGCTGATATTCAGTGTATTAAAAAACAGTCATTTAAAAGGAAAACATAAGGTTGTATCACTGCAGATTTTTAAGCTGTTAGTGTACACGTTATATACAACAACTTGTGCATTAATTTTAATGGCAAGTTTGGTCTGCTCCAAACTATTTTATTGGGCCTGCAGTGAATGTGAAAAATGAGAGCAGGACAAGTCTTATGTTACTCCAAATTTGATACCCATCCTGCCCAGAACAGATCTGTCTTTAGTAGTTTGTTCTACAACAATGCTTAAGCCTCATAAATTATTTTTTGGTGTAATGGTAGTAGAAAGAATTATATATTCTGTATACTGAGTGACAAACCAGTACCCTATTTGGGGACCAGAACCCTGATATCACAGCTCTGGGGCCTCATGTATAACGCCGTGCGTAGAACTCGCACTATAACATGGCGTAAGCACAAAAGCCGAAATGTGCTTACGCACAGAAAATCCAGATGCAGGAATCTGTGCGTACTCCAACTTCCACGTTCTTTCGTTACATAAATCCCGATCAGCGTGAAAACTAACGCTCGTGCACGCGCATTTTGTAACGCCCTAAATCCTCCCAGAATTACGCCTCTTTGAATATGCAAATCAATATAAATCGCCCTTAAGCGCAGCCTTCTGTGAAAAGACAATGGGAAAGGCACGGGGAAAATATAAGAATTTCAGCGAATACCAAGTGGAGGCAAAGGAAAAACATACTATTTGTTCAAATAAGCCGTGGTATAATCAACAAAAGGAAATTGATCGAGTGGCATAGCGTGTTGGAGAAACATGAAAGCTCACATCCACAAAAATCGCACAGTGCAGGAAATAAAAAAGAAGTCGCATATCAAAGTCGCCGTGGAAAGCCGAGTTGTAAGCCCACTGTCTGAGTGTCATATGTAAGCTTATTAGGGTACAGAGAAAAAAGCCACACGGTGGGGAAAAAGCACGAAATGTCCACTTCAATCTCGACATTTCCACTTTAATCACGTAGTTTATTTTGTCATTAAAGTAGAACATCATAAAATTCATCTTAAAATTGTTTAATTAACCAGTTTCTAAAATCACATCGTAATTAAAGTAGCACGTTAAATGCTTTGTTTTGTATTTGATTTTCTATGTGCTCTATGTGTGTGAATCACTACTTGCTTCTTAAACCGGCTCTCTTCCTCCAACTGGACACAGAGTCCATTACATTCGTGATTATTACAGCTCTCTGAATAACTAAAATACTGAGATGTATACGTGATGTCATTTTCATGATGATAGGAGTTAAAGAACGTTTGTGCTCATGACACAAGCATTTAACTTTTGCCGAAATTTGTCGCTGTGTTTTTAGCTGTGTTGCTATTTTCTCTTTCTGTTTTATATTCAATATATATTGGCGTAGCCGTCACTGCAGTCAGTTTTCTTTCCCCAAGTAACCGATCGCCATACAATCAGCTCTGTAATAGACGTTAAGCCATCTGTAAGCTTAGCGCCGATTCTTCAAAACGTTTAAAGAACATTGAAATATCTTCGTAGTACATGTTTAATTAGTCTGTCCTTAAAGACACTCCCAGTGAAGAATATAGATTATTTAAATGAAGTTAAAGTTTTATGTGTATAATTTAACAAACATATTTTGCTGCATTTCACCTTAAAAATGATATCGTCATCATATGTAAATACGCGCTTTATAAAGTGGCTCAGGTTGTGCGATATTATAACTGTAGTGCAAGTTTACAGTGGGGTGATTGTACTTATAAGTACAAACAGTTCTACAAGGTGCAATTGATTGAGTGCATTTAAAGTTCTTGGGATGAAACTGTTTCTGAACCGCGAGGTCCGTACAGGAAAGGCTTTAAAACGTTTTGCAGTGGCTGAGACAGCGTGTCCTTAATGCCGTATACCGATAATTCTCTTTCCGATCAGCTGCTGCTGATTCACACTCAGATAAAGTGATATAAATACTCCGCGTGGTGCAGTGAGAGAAATATGGAAAAAGATGATCCGCTGTGGCAACTCCTAACGGGAGGAGCTGAAAGAAGAAGAAGAAGAAGAAGAAGAAGAAGAAGAAGAAGAAGAAGAAGTGAGAGTAACAACGCTAAAGCAGTTATGGTATTTGGAATACTATGGCTGTTCCCTGGACCATTATATTGTTACGAGTTAATTACAATCAGATGCATTACACTAATAAACAATATGCGGTTAGTTTCTGTGTATTTATAAAGCCGCGTCATGAAAATAATGAGTAATCACACAGGAACAGTAGCACTGCTTTGACGCTGGGTGCCGCCAGTTTGCAAAACCGAGCGGAGAACTTGCGTACGACAAGGCATGAGGTACCGTGGAAAAGTGCGTGGCTTTACGCCAAGTGTAGGTTTTATACATCGTGATTTGAACGTGGAAAAGTTCTTACGCAACATTTCTGTGCGTACGCACCGTTTATGCATGAGGCCCCTGGTCTTTGAGTGTCCTCTTACTGAACAGGAGATGGCTCAGCCGAGAACTGCTATTGTATGTATGTATTGTATGGTACAGATTATATATAAACATTTACATTTATTTGATTAGCAATATATAGCTGGTGTTAGTTATGGGCAGCAGATTCTTGCAATGAAAAGAAAAAAGTTATGGTTTTGTAAATAAAATTTAACCCACAAAAACCAGACCCTTTCCCATTATAAGTTTTCTATCTATAATTTTGGCAACTCCTGGAAAAGGACACTGACCAAAACTGTCAAGATTAAACATAAGACTTAGTCCTGAATATCATTTAAAACAAACAGCTTCTAAATATCAGCATTTTAAGGCAATCAAACATTAATAAAGATAGTTATGCTTAATCCAAAACCAGTGTCTGCAGTGGTAGTACAAGCTAATAATTCAGTTTTTGAAAGGTTCTGAAATCATTGTAGTGACTAGGAAGTCACGTTTTTTTTCAAAGCAGGTCGAGACTTTGGGGAAGGTAGTATGGACCACTTCCATAACCAAGAACTTAAGGAGGTTCTTCAGCGCAATATCAGATGCTGGGATTTAAGATTAGAGTTAAAATTAAATCAAGCTTTACAAAAAATGATTTCTGTCACTTTCAATAAATTTTAGTACTTCTGGACCTTTCCTCACTTCATTTATCTGTTACTCAGCAGAGGTTATTTGTGTTACGGATAATCGCTGCTAAAGTTGCCCCTTGCTGGGAATCTCCTGATTCCTCTTCTCTTTCTGTCTGGAAGTCATCCTTTTTAAATTGGCTCCTTTGACTGTTGTATTGATAAATGGACTGATAGAGTACAGCTGGTCCAAGCACAGATGCCCCGTGGTCCTGGCTGAAGTCATAATCCTTACCTTTTCTTCTTAATTTTGTCAGTGCTGTGTTGTTCCCTTGCTTGCTTGTCCTTATGGTCTCCTTTATTCTTTTAGTTGTTCTCAATTTGAATATGGCAGGGTTTGAGTGGGTTCTGTTAATGGATGTTGTGCTGAGCTTTGTATTTAATTTTATTTTAATTCTTGTAAAAATAGCTTATGTTTTTTCCTTTAAAATGTTGGCTTTTGTATTTCAAGAAATATTTTTTCACAAAAAAGTTGGCAAAGGTATCCAGTAACATGGCCCTTTATTTTAACTGAATCTACAGTTCTTATTTTCTTCAGGCCTCTTGCTGAAGCAGCAGCTAAGCAGAAAGATATTTAGTCAGCAGATTTAGTATAGATAAGTGCAAATGCAGGTAGGCTGTAATGATACTCCATGCTGAATTGTACACTTATTTTTTAAAAAAGTCAAGATATCGGATTGCTGGTTAGCATCCATGAACTTTTCAGTGAGTATCATACCTGTGAGTTGCATTTGATATCAGATTCCCTTGGAAAAAACAAGGAATTATATCGGGTTTCAGATTTAAGAGAGACTAAACTTCAGTGTCTTTTAGCCCTTTTCTTGTCTGTTTAATTTGGTGCATGCTTTGTTTAATAATTTAAAAGATAAAATTAACCATATACTTGTGGATTGTCATTGACACAGCAGTAAGGAATGCAACATTAGATGTTTCCAGAAATACAAATTATATTTTGTTCATTTCCTGACAAGAAAGCTACATTATATGATTTTATCCATCATATCTCCATTCACAAAACACTGTAATTAGAGGAGGAGGAGGGTGTTGATAACCTTGGAATGAACTTTGAACCTTAATAGTATAATTCAATCTTATCTAATCGTGTATTCATGAAATCCATACCCAACTTGTCCACCAAGTTAAGGTGGAATTATTATTTCAAGGATTCACCACATGAACAAGAAGACTTTCAAACAGCCACTTCCAGTTTTCCTCTGTTACAGGAGGTAGATTCAGAGTTTTGGCTAATCTTTGAATGTCTAAAAGCCTCAAATCACTTTTCAGCTTTAGGGGGAAAAAACTACACCTGCAAAAACAGGCCATTTCATGATATACCACATTTGATTATTTTAAATAAAAAATGTTAACATACCCAAGTTTAGATAAAATATTTATTCTTATTATTTTATTCTGTGCATAATTTGGCTGAAGAAAAAATATAACACCAATTTCTAAAGCAGCATAACTTGTTAAAAAAATTAATTAACAGGTTTCATAAAAATCAACAAGAAATTACACTTATTTATAGGAACAGAAAATTGCACAGGTTCATGGTTATTCAAATGTCTAATAGTCAGATCTGATTTGCATTTCCAAGAATTTTAAAGTACTACATAGTCAAGTATCAAGTTCAAGTTTGCCACTGCAGTACTGAAATTTGCACATCAAATAATGGCCTTATCCTGGTCAGGCACATTGTCATAAAGGTCCATTGTTAAATAAAAACCCTTACCTGTTTTCGTGTTCTTCTCTAAATAAAACAGATGTCCACAAAGGACCTGAAGATATTTTCCATCCTGAATGATTAAACAAAAGCCTGAGACAGTGATGGTTGTTATTATAGGGTCATTGTCACACACACAGAGTGTCATGACTTGTGTTAATATTAGTTTCCACTCTTTACAGATTCATTTTTGCAGTTTAAACTTGTCAGTTTACATTGATTCATTAATAGGTAACCCCCCCCCCAAAAAAACACACCACTTAATAATGAGCATTAAAAAGGCAAACCGTCTAGTGTTATGACATGGGAGGGTCAATGTGTCTAGTTTCTGAAAACTGGAGAGGACATCATTAGCTTGTTCAAGCTGATGTACCACACTCTTCTTTACTTTTTAACTACAGGTCAGTCAGGTTGATTTCCAACTTCAGCTGTTGGAGATACAGATCTTAAAAGGGGAATGGGGTCCACTTACAGTAACATTTGTGAAACTAAATTAAAATAAAGGCCACACGTTTATTGATCTCACATAACAACATAGAGTTCAACCAATGCAAGTTCAGGAATGTTTGTCCCCAGGGGAAAATTTGACTTTTTACATAAGGTCTTTAAATAAATAAATGCATACATCCATACTGTCATAATAATAGTTAAAAGACATCAAAAAAGGCTTGGGGTAGCCACCTGTATATTGTGCCCTGGCTGCAAATGGGTAATTAGATTGTGAGATGTTCACAAGTCTGAGACCAAAACAGAACTGATCTTAAGGTTGTAAAGTTGGTGGCTTTAAAGGCCATGACAGGAAGAGACGTCATCGGGGATCGGAACTGGAAGTGATGCTATCTGGACTGGAAGTGACATCACCAGTGGTACCGTACCCAGAGTTGACATCATCAGTTCCACCCAAACTGGAAGTGACATCATCAGTGGGACTGGATTCCGGAAGTGACAGCATCAATGGTGTCGGAACCCTGCAGGATTTCCCGTGGATGTTCTGTAGAGGATTGAGAGAGAAAGTCAGTGCACCTCACCACCCCCTAGTCTGGCATGGAACTACTATTATTCAGGCCCTTTAGCTGCCTCCCATTTGCACGTGTGTGACAATACATAAATAAATACACTCATAGAAAACTGTATAAATAACTTCTGTTATACATACTAAAAACAGCAGTCTATTACCTTTCTTCACATTTCAGTGTGCTCTGAAGGGTTCTCCTCCTAACAAATGGGATATTTGACATCTGACGGTGGAGCAAGAAAGAAGTGCAGGAATGTGGTGTGGTGCTAGGTATAATACAAAATTAAGAGTAGTATTTGCAAAGGCAGTGGGTAACTTGATTAGCTCGACGAAGATATTAATAACTTAGAAATGTTCCATGTCTTTCTCTGAATTTCTTGCTGTCATATTTTAAAGAGAAGCCAAATCTTGCACCTGGTAGTTTTAGACAGAATGTATATTATTAACTATTTAATTTTCTATAACATTCAGATATTTCTGTTGAACTCAGCACTAACCTGTGTGATGTGATGGGTGTCTTTGAAGCTTTCAGTACCTAGAAGGAGAAATTGCAGAGGCATACTGACTCCGCATTTCTTGAAGGTAGACATCTTGATACAGAGGCACATCATCAAATTCCTCTTAAAGAAGAATTATACAGAGTATAATTTTTTCAGTTTGTGAAAGTCTTCAGTAACTTGGTGATGTAGCCTCAAGCTTCTGGTGAAACCACTTCAAGTTTCCACTGGCCATTTCCTTCTTCAGAAATTGAAAGCACCAGTAGAATTACAAGGAAAAATCAATGAACAAAATGATTGTTTTAACATTGTAATGTTGAAAAATAATGCACCCTGCTTTTTATGATTGTATAGGTTCCACAGAGCAGAACTTATACCTTGACAATGTACTTTTATTAGCTTGTGCTTTGTAAAATAATCATCTACCAGACTGGTTTTCCAGTTCTGGTAACTCAGTTTTAAGTAAATTGTTAATAAAAAGAAAGGAAATAAGCTAACTTTTTTAATACAATATATTGTGCCCTTTTAGTATGCACTCTCCCTATTCAATAATGCCAAAGCATTTATTTTATAATCTTAAATAGGAATTCTTGAAACTATAAACTGTGAGACCACAAGGGGGCACTGCAGCACCCCAGACAGAACCTCACAGACACATTTTATTAATCACAATTACAGAAAGTCTTCTTCCTTCTCTCTCACACCACTCAGGTGAGCTCTGTCCATCCACCACATCTGACTCCTAACTCACCTGGGTGAAGTCACATGGTTTCCTTTATACCAGACCCGGGGGTACTTCCGGTGTTACTACACTACTGGTTGAAAGCAGTTCCAGGTCAGGTGGAAGTTCCTTAAAGTGGGGACGGTCTGTCCCTGCAGCTCAGCTTGGTCGCACCCATGGACCACAATAGGGCTGTCTAACTGGACTACAGTTCCCAGCCTGCCCTATGGGTATACATGCAGGCACCATCGCCCAGGAAGGCTGCCACCTATTTCATATGGGGAGCAAACAGTCCATGCATAGATAGCCTTGCCTCCCAGCCAAGTAAGGAACTTTCAACCATCCCAGTTGGAACATAAGCCTATACTTGGTGTCCATGGCAAAAGATATATGCCTTATCATGGTTGCTATCTTCAGACAGTGTCAATGCTCATTTTCATAGGCCTGCCATCACCAAGTTTAATTTCTCTGAGCATTTAGAGTTTCAGTCTATTGGCTTTAATGGAAAGTAAAACTGGACATTAGATTATTTAACAACAACGGTTTTTGCTGGTACAAGAAAACTTTCTTTTACCTTGGGGTTGTTCCCTTCTAAACAATGCTGGAAAAAACTGACAGTGAACAAATATTTAATGAGAGCTGGTCATTTTGAGAATAATTTTCCTCACCTTTCCATCTTTTGTTGAGCAGTGGCTGCTCATAGTGAATCTCTTTGCCATTGTCCACAAATCTGATTTAAGGAAAAGGAAGTGGCCTGAATGTCTCTGTCAACATGCTTGTCACTATGGATTTGAGGACAAATCAACACCTATCTGTTGGCCTCTGTGGAAGACTAACCCAGAATCTTTATCATTGTAGTTGTCATTTATTCAGACTTTGGGATAATATCAAAAGAAGATCTCAAGCTGCAATATCTGAATAACTAATTGAATTTAAATGAAATGGTACACATAGTTTACTAGCAAAATGAATTTGAGCAAAATAACATTCAACCTGCATAGTTCAAACAACTATAAATGTTTTTTTTCTTGTACGTTTCTCGTTGGCCTCCTTTCAGCTGCTGTCCCTAAGTACTACAACAAAACTTAAACTGTGTTTGGTGGATATCTACGGTATATCAGTTTAATTTTAAATACTTAATGTCAGACTGCTGACATGAGTTTTCCCATTTTCCTTCATGTTGCACTTAATTACCTTCTTTGAAGCTGGTCATCTCTGTTAAATTGTAATAATAAATATTACACATGGAAGTTTAGCAAAGTGAAAAAATGTGTTATATAAATTTTGACAGACAAAGGGCTACCCTAGTAGCCCTGGTAGTAAAAAATAAAACATACAACTAAAAAAACACCCTTTTTATAACTGATATTTGTTTGGACTTGGACATTTTCACAACGTTTTCAAGCAACTTCTCACCAAACTCTCGAAATTAGGCTTGTTCCGGTTTGGAGGAGGGAAAAAGAGGTTTGCCTCATGAGTGGCTGCTTAGCTACTTCCATTGGAGAGAAGAACACATTTTGGAAATAGGCTGAAGTCAAAAACAGTTGTCTCCATCTATATATATCACGCCCTTCTTCCAGTGTGCAGTAATATCAACTTGGCTTATTTTGCCAATAATGCTGAACAAGAACACTGCCAAGAATCACATGACCAGAACACTCCGCAAAATATATTGTGCACATGCAAAATGTTATACATGCACTGGCAAAATGAATCATGCAGATTTAAAATGTTCTGTGTACGTTTCCAAAAATATCATGTGAATTCAAAATTTGAATGGCATTTATGGAATATTTTGCACTCGGTCATGGATTTTGGCAGTAATGGTACGCAAGAATTCACATGACTGCAAAACACTTGCCAAGTGTATCATTCAAAATGTGCTAAGAATGCTTGCAAAACATTAAACTCACGCTTAAAATGTGGTACACACTCATGTAAAACATGTTGCATGCTCTCAAAACATGGCGCACGTGTTCAAAATGTGCTATGCATGCTTGCAAAAATGTATCATTAATTGTAAAAATTTAACTCACGTTTACTCTCACAATGACTTTTTTCATTTAATTCCATAATACATAACTACTTGTATGTAACAATTGAAGAACATTTTACAAAATATTTATTTAAAAACTAGGCAATTTAAAAACAACCTTTAAATTTGGAGGGTTTTTTTTTATTGATGTTAACCTCACAGGGGATGCAGCCTACAATTTGGAAACTTTTGTCTTAGATAGCTAGAGGTTTCGAACAGTGGATGCACTGAACAGCCATAATTGTTGATTATCATGCCATTGGAGAATTGTGACATGTTGCATGTTGGTTGGAAAGTAAAAATTCAAAGTAATAATTTCAATTTACTCTATGCACATAGCAATAATACTGCTATTACTACTACTACAGAATATTACACAAAAAAAAAACTCACCCGTAAACAAGGATCCTGGTATTCAATCTTGCCTTGAGTCTGGTTTGGTATTGGTGATCAGTGAGAGCCTGGTGAACCATGTAAATCATTTGTCCTCAGCACAAAAAAAACTACATTGAGCTGCCATGTTGGCTTACCCATCAAAGTTAGAGGTGAGATGCTTGGTGCAATGCCATTTGGATAGTAGTCCAACATAGCTGCAAAATAAAGTAAATAAAGTCTGCATTTAAAACCTTAAATACAACCACAATTCCAAAAAAGTTGGAACACTGTGTAAAATGTAAATAAAAACAGAATGTGATGATTTGTAAATCTCATAAACCCATATTTTATTCAGAATAGAACATAGAAAACATATCAAATGTTTAAACAGAGAAAATGTACCATTTTAAGAAAATAATAAGGTAATTTTGAATTTGATGGCAGCAACACATCTCAAAAAAGTTGGGCCAGGGCCATGTTTGCAACTCTGCAGCATCCTCTCTTCTTTTAAAAACAGTCTGTAAATGTCTGGGAACTGAGGAGACCAGTTGCTGGACATTTGGGAGAGGAGTGTTTCCCCATTCTTTTCTGATATAGGATTCTAGCTGCTCAACAGTCCTGGGTCCTCTTTATCATATTTTTCATTTCATGATGCGCCAAATGTTTTCAATTGGTGAAAGATCTG